>NW_010295132.1:0-9152 GCF_000700745.2 Antrostomus carolinensis
ATTCTGTGATTCTTTAAATATTTGCCTATATAGATAGAACTTGTTACGAAGGCATGCCAAGCAGATAGACTCGGGAGTTTACTTATAGTCAGCGATTTTTTAGAACAGTCATAACTGAAAAATTCTGTGCTGTCCATTCTTATCTGAATGTCATCTTCCAGTATGAGTAAACTCACCCATAAAGGTGGTTGAAGAATAAAGCATTTCACTATTTGCAGTTCAACCTCTGAATGTCTGGAGCTCTCACATCATTTAAACCCATCTCCAGGAAAGCGCCAAGAATATCGAAATACGCAAGAGTCAGCCAAGTGCTGAGGTTTATCTTGGCTAAGCCTCAGGTTGCCTCTGCTTTCCAGGACCCATCCATCCCACTGCTTTTAACTACCACTTATCATAGACCATGAAGTTGTTGCTTTGTGAACAACTCTCCATGGACTATGTGCTGAAGAATGAAAAGGAAGCAGAGTTAAGGCTGCTGTGGATGGATCAGGATGGATCCTGATGTGTTCTGAAGAGCAGGAGGTTAGGTGGCATATTAATCACCAGGCACATTTACATACTGAAATACTACTGAGTGTTTTGGGCCTTAATGAAACCAAAGGTCAACCAGACTTTTCCTGAAGCTGCAGTTAAAAAAAAAATTATATCCTGGTAACAGCACTTTTTAAAAGAGAATTTTCCCTATCAATTCCCCCAGTGTCCTCTAGAAGTTGCATGTGTGGGCAGGAAGTAATTCAGTTTCTTAACAAGTTTGCAAAAATCTTGTGATATCCTTAAAAATCTCAGGCAAATCTTGACTAAAGCCATCCATATTCTTCTGTGTTCTTACGACAACACAACCCCCCACAAGCTTTGTTCTTCTAACAACGAAGAGGATTGCTGGAATCCTCTGCTATTTGTATCCAAAGACCTGCAGCTCACCACTTTCTGTAGCTCACCACTTTCTGTGTATGAGGCACACACAAAATATACGCACAGAACATTTCTAAGCAGCTTTGAACTTTCTAGTACAAAAGCCCAAAAAACTTCTCCATAATTACATGTGCACTTAATCCTTGTTTAATTGCTAATGTTGTTCTTTGAGCCTTAAGACTATGCAGAACTGCACAGAAAATCTGCTTTTCAGATTTGATTTAATGGAGCAAAATCTCCCTTAAGAAAATCTTACTCCTCTTGCTACTTTTCCGAAGCAGGTACTTCAAGCATTTCAGAAGTACCACATGATGAAAAAAATTTTACATATAATTATGACTCATGACTTGACAATTACAAAATATGACAGTGAACTAACTAACTTACACTATTTAAAACTCCTACAGTGGTTTAAAGAGTCAGATTTTGGTAAAATTAAAAGGTATTCCACAAATTATGCACTCACTTGCTGAAACAAGTGTGAATTAGATCTTAGCTAGGCAAAGGAACAGTTGATTTTTACCTTGTATTTTTGAAACTGAAAGTACCATAGGCTTTGTATGCTCCTACTGGTTTGCACTGAAAGACTCAAAAGCGGCACTTGCTGGTGTAATACAATCTATTTTGAAGGCAATGCAATGTTTCAAAAAAGTGGAAAAAAACCCCCAGTAATCATGTATAAAGTATAGTTGCATAAATTATGTTCCCACAACGTAATGAGGTCAATTTGTAAATCAAGGTAAGAGTCCGAAAGATATACTACCTTAATAGCTAGCAAAGTCTACTCCATCAGTACATTCACAATCTGAATCAGAACTGTGACAATGGTTCAGAATAGTCAATGTACCAGCCAGGAAGAAAGTTGCTTAAAGAGCCATCAATGCACTCCAGAACAATCTAGTGAACCAGTTCCGGTTTAAAAGTGACCTCCTATTTTTAGCACAGTTAACTAGAAGTTAAGACCAGCTATCGGCTTTCCAAATTAAAAAAAAAAAATATAGGTTAATAAAAATAAAATCAGACTACACAATGTTTTGTAAGTAACCTGGGAAAGAGGTTCATAGTGCACAGAAAGGACCCAACACAACTGTTTAGCACGTCCACCAACATCCTAAGAAGTGGCGTTCCTATGAAGTCCTAAAAGGCAGCAATATCCTTCTGTTCCCCCAATGAGGTAGAACAATTAACCTTCTTAACACGCCACTCTGGTGCAGATATGGATTTTTTTTTTTTACAGTTCTTCGGTAGCAAATCCAGGATTACATCTTTATCCCCTCCTGTTGACTAAGTTGCGATAATGTTTTCTTAATGCGCAAAGCCGTGAGCCTGGCAGCCCCGTTGGCATACCAGCACTCCCGCATTATTTTTGCCATCACTCGTAACGCCTGCAAAAGAAACACAAGTAATTATAGGTACTGCTGTTCCGAGGTAGCCCAGGTAACCTCTGCTCTGCCTTAGCCTCTTCACGCATTTCCAAAGTCTATTACTACTACTACAGCTGCATGGAAAAGCGTCTTGTATCAAAACCTCAAAGTCTTACTTTATTTACAGAAAAATAAAATCTTTAAAAGAATGCAGAGCAGAACTAGTACTTTTCAGTAGAATGGGCTGAAGCATGTGAAAAAGTATTTTAATGAAAAATCAGTAGCTTGATTGTAACTCTATTCTGAATTTTCATATTAGACAAAAATACACTCTCTTGTATTGCACCTCCAGTTAGGGAGCCAGTTCAACGGACAGCAATTCAGAAGTTTATCAGCTGTCTTCCTCAAATTGAAGCTCTGTAATGACTCTGAAAATTGCTGGAGTGTTTTTATCCTTCAAACAGCCATTCTTTGAAATCTGTGAAGGCTACTACACAAGTAACAACGCAAATAACATAAGAACTGAAGATTAAATAAAGTAATAGCTCTACATTCCAAGATTTGACACTCAAAGCTGGATTACATTGGGCTGCTAAGTAAGTCTGCAGGATTGGAATCACAGCAGGTAAGCTCTTCTGTAGAGGCATGGTCAGGAGTGGTCACTACATGCACACCACTAGAGCCTCAGCTTCCTACTATCTGTGTTCATTTTTCAGTAAGCACATACAGTACAAATTCTAAGATGCACAAAGTAATAAGGCCACCACAGTTTTGGATGAAAATTCCTAAAGGCATTTACTACTTTGGCCAGCCTCTAGGATATTCCTTTACTATGCAACAACTGTCCAAAGTTCCAAGCGAGCACTGACAAGGTGGAGTCCCCATCCCTGGAGGGACTGAAGAGTCATGTAGACATAGTGCTGAGGGACATGGGTTAGTCAGGGACTTGTCACTATGAGATTAATGATTGGACTCCATGATCTTGAAGGTCTTTTCCAGTCAAGGCAATTCTGTCATTCTGTGACGTGAGGCACTGCAGGAGACAGCATTTGTGTCCCCACAAGCCGCACTGCTGTGCTGGCAGAGGACTGAGCTGAAACTAGCTAGTCCAATTCCTGAAAGAGACCACCAGCCTAGTTACACACCACAGACCTGATCAGCTCATGTATCTTTACTACTCCTGTTGTGAGTCAACTCGAGGACGCAGCTCAGCCCCACACAGCCACTCACTCACTCCGCAGTGAGATGCGGAGAGAGTCAGGAAGGCAAAAGTAAGAAAACATGTGGACTGAGATACAGACAGTTGTCCTGGTTTTGAGCTGGGACAGAGCTGGTTTGTTTTTAGCAGCTAGAACAGCGCTGGGGTTTGTTTTCAGCTGGGATTTGGTATGAGAGAAACACTGAGAACACACTAATGTTTGCAATTTTTGCTGGAAGTTGAAGGACTTTGTGTTTTGCTGGTCTGCAGGTGCAAGGTCGGGGCGAGGGGGGGCGAGGAATATTTAAATTAATAAGCTAGATTGGCTATTCCATCTCCTATCCCCCATGGGCAGGATATTCATGAGGGGCTCTTCCTCTCTTGTTCTCTCTGGCTCTCACTCTTCTGGGATCATTATCTGGGAACAGGCTGGGCTTGCTCAGCGGGTGGTGAGCAGTTGCACTGTGTACCACTCATTTGCATATTTTATTACTATTATTATCATTATTATTATTTTAATAAAGTTATTATTTAAAGCTTTATTTTATTTGAATTATTAAATTGTTCTTCTCTCGCCCTATGAGTCTCCTCACCCTTGCCCCCCCCAATTGCCTCCCCTATCCCCTGGTGGGGGGCAGTGAGCGAGTGGCTGTGTGTGGCTGCCAGCCTGGTGTTAGTCCACTGCAATCACCACAACAGCTTAATGAGCAAACGGGGAAAACCAAGCCAAAACAAAGGAAAACCAAGTGATACAAAACCAATTGCTTACCATCTGACTGATGTCCAGCCAGTCCCTGAGCAAGAGCAACCCCTGGAAAACTCCCCTCTCCCCTAGTTTTATTGCTGAAAGTGACACTGCATGGGATGGAATATCCCTCTGATCAATTTGGGTCAAATAACCCAGTTGTGTTCCCTCGGGAGCCTCTTGGCCACCCCGCAGCCTACTCAGCTGTAAAGCGTGCAGAGAGAAATGGGGAAGTCTTGGAGCTGTGTAAGCACAGCAACAGCTAAAACACTGCTGTGCTATCACACTGTTTGGGTCACAAACCCAAAACACACCGTACAAGCTACTCTGAAGAAAGTTAATCACAGGCAGGTGCAGTGCAACTCCCAGTTGCACAATTTATTTGCAGTGATGCTTCCTGCATCATGTAATTCAGACTAGCTTTAATTTGCATTAGCATCACTTATGCTTCAGAGGAAGGGATCCTAGAATCCTCCATGCAGGGTTAGCTATTAACTTTTGTGAAATTACATTAAAAATTAATGTCTAACCAAGGATCAATAACATTCAGTACAGCCACAATGATCAGAATGAAATTAAGTTCAAGAAGCAACTCTTCTCCCTTCAACAAGCACAATTTTTAAGCCATTGAAAGCAATAAAAGCTCTAGTGTCTATTAAAGCAGCTTTAGCAAGGTTGGTTAATACCTCACAGCTCTGCCATCTGTTTGGAATATTGGGCCTTAACTTCTGCTCACACACAACTTTCCTCATTTCTTCAACAGAAGGATCTGAAGGAACGAGGTCATAGTACGGCAACTGGTAATCTTCGTGGATTCCTGTAATAGGTTGAAAATAGCTTTATTTTAGATAACACCAAATGACATATTCTTCATTTTTTACTGTACCCTACCTTTTTTTTTTTTGGTTTTTATTTTTAAGAGTTACATTATAATGACTGACAAATAAATAAATAAAAATCTGTAACCATATTTTAGGAGTATTTACATTACCCTTGAAGAACTTTTAATTTTGAAACTTATATATTTGGAAAAGACAGAAGGTACATCAAATCTTTCTATGCTAAAGACATGCTTCTTAGAAACATATGATTTGTAACAGCATGTTTTATTTCAAATAAGGTAAGGATGTTATCTGAATGCATTATAGCTAGCCCTTACTTGTAGTGTTTGCCCCCTGCTCTCAAGGGCTGTAACTTCACCCCTTTCTCCCCTCTATCTAAAGGTTTTTTAAAAAAATAAAATAATATGGACAAGGCTATTTACTATTTTCCTCAACAAGTATAGTTAATCAATTTACAAAGAGGCTGAATAAACTAGTCATCATTTACAGGATTAACACTTAGAAAGTCTGAGACATACTGGCTATTACCTTGCACCACTTTTAGAGCAAACTGTTTACTCAAACTTATTCAGGTTCTCTAAGTTACTTATAATTCCTTAGTATGTCCAATTTTGTAAAGATTGCCACATACCACCGATGGAACATCGCCGAGCTATTTCCCAAAACACTAATCCCATTGCATAGATGTCTGCTCGTTTGAATGACTCAAAATGTTTCATATTTATGGAATCATCTAGAACTTCAGGTGCCATGTACCTATTTGCAATTAAAAAAAAAAGAAGGAAGAAAACATTTACTTTCATAAATACTTACTGCAGAGAAAGCTTAGTGCTATTAATCAGCTCAAAACCAAATTCAAATATTTATGTGAAAAAGAAAATAAAAGGAAAATCCGCTTCATGAAGGTTATCCAATCCTGTCAGTGCAAAGGGGATAATGAAATAAACTGAGAGGAACAAGCAATGGAATAGGGGGAATAAGTAAAACACACAAAAAAGCCCCAAAACAAATAGAGCCATATGCCCAGCCTTGCTACTGGTTGAATCCCAAGTAAGAAAACAGCAGTCACATCCATGGGCCTGGGATAGACAGAGCCCCAGCCCTGTGGACACACCAGGCTAAGCTCCAGAGCCCAGGCAGGAGGAAGCCCCAGCTCCTGGAATCTGCCAAGACAGAGCAGCCACTTAGCAAGACTAGAGAAGGAACAGACATGAAGGGCTGGCTAAAAAAAAGCAGCACTGTTAAGGATTCCTTGGGAACAAAGGCTCCCTATCCATTGCAGTAGCTGATTCTTCATCATTCAGTTTGGGAGTCCCATCATAAACCTTGCCAGGTTGTTTTTTTTTTTTTTAATAATAGTAAATCCTATTTGGGTTACTATCCTGGTTTTTGCTAGGATTGGGTTAATTTTCTTCTGAGTAGCTAGAAAGCTCTGTGTTTTGGGTTCAGTGAGGATTGTTATGAGAACAATGCTGATAACTACAAGGACACTGTGCTTGGGCAGTTTCCAAGAAGAGAGGACTGGAAGGGGGAGGTGGAGAAGAAAAGTGTAGTTGTCAGTAAAACCCAGAACTGACAGTTGGCTTTGCCAATGAGATATTCCAGATCATACCCCATCATGTTCACATGTTCAGTATATTAACCAGGCTTGACTGGAAGGGTGGGGGGATGCTCTTGGGCTCGCTTTTCCGGGATTGCAATTTCAGTTTTGGGGTTCTTTTTCACTCCTCCAGGATCATTATCAGTGGGTGGTGAGCAACTGTACTCTGCATCATTCATATATACGTATATATATATTTGTTATCATTATTACTCTTATTATTTTTATTTTATTTTACCCTAATTATTAAATTGTTCTTATCCCAACCTACAAGTCTCCTCACCTTTACCCCTCCAATTCTCTCCCCAGTTCCCTCGGTGGCAGGTGCTGCAAGTGGCTGTGTCTTGTTTGGCTGTCAGCTCAGTTAAGCTATCACAGTTACACATTAACAACTGTGCTCACAAGAAAACACAAGAAACATTTACTTTATCAACATGTCCTGCAATAGAAAAATATATGTGACAGACTTTCAATGGAGAAACAAGGTCACGGCATCCAAGTGATTGTTACCCTGCTCAGTGACCAGGCCCAACGTGGGAACACCAAGCAAAATGCCAGTGTGGGCAGCATGGTGAGAGTTACTGACAGCAGCATCCCTGCCGGCTGCTGGAGAGAATGAATGGTATCAGTGAGCATCAGCTGCAGCACTGCACTCTCAGTCCTCAGCCTGGCATAGCTCTGGCAGCTCAATTCAACACGTCACGTTTAGCAGAGTACAGTGTGTTTCTCCACATCGCTGCCCCATCACTCTCAAGCTGACATATTAATGAATCGGGCAAACAATGACAGCAGGGCTTTGGAAAACAGTTAACTGGTAAAAAAAAAAAAAAGCCACAGGCATACATGATTCTGTGATAGATTACTGGAATAGAACACAGCATCAGGCAACAGCTCAAGCTCTGAAACAGCCACAGAAGCCCGTGCACAATCTCATTTAATCAATGTAATAACAGGATTTTCTTTCCTAGTATCAGGGATGGCAGCAGAATACAAGACACACAACTCAAATTTCAGACTATCAAACCTTTTGGAACTCTCGCTGCACTACTGTGTCTTATGGAAATGAGAGACATCCAAGGCAGCAAGGGCTATCAACAAAACTGCAACCAGTAGTCCAGAGTTCCAACCAGGGCAGCTTAGTTCTCCTAAGCACTGTACAGGCACCGAAATTCCTGTATCTAGGATATATATAGGGCCACACACAGCACAAGAAGAGGACAACTGTCTAAGGAGGAACGTGAGGTTTCTTTTGACAGTATTTATGGAATGGAAGCAGAGTCCTAAGTTTACATATGTCACAATCTTCGATATGGACAAGGCTCAAGTTATTCTGAGCCACCCACGTCAAAATTTTTTTAATTAAGAATGCAAGACTGTGGTGGGTGTTTTAAATGCTCTCCAAGTATTTTGCATTATTGGATAATCTTCTTATGTTACTTCATGTACTTTACAGTATAGTGATCAGCTTTGGGTCTAGAAGAAAGAGCATTTAATCTATCTTAAGATCACATGGGGATGAGAAGAGTGATGGAGCTGGAAAAACACCAAATCAAAAACCCAAACCATGTTGCAAGACTGTCAGTCAGAATCACTTACATACACAGTAAAGGAGATGGCCTCAGTTTCTGTAAATCATTCCAAGGACAAGGATTTTAACAGGAAAGACCTTAAGAGGTCTGAATGTGTCAATGGAGTTGAATTCACACTCTCAAAAAAAAAAAAAAAATCCCCCTCAAATGTGACTTCCATTGAATTTATTGGCAAATTGACCTCTTCCCATGATCCTCCATCAATGCTTTTACATTGGCTTTGGCTTCCAGAACAGAGTGGTGACTGCCTGCTCAAAAAGCTTGAGAGATTATTGCTAGAACAAGAGAGGTGAAAGGCAAGTAGGTCATCTAGTGCTGTTAGCAGATTAGCCATTGCACGGCTATCAGACCACAGGGAGCGAAACGTGCATCTCCTGTCAGCTGCACCTTGGGAATGCATTGCTTGTCAGAAACAGTATTTTAAGTTCTGGACAGAACTACTCTACACAGACTAACTTTAACCTTCTGAACAAGGTCTGCAGCTCAGTACCCTGCAAAAATGAAAGGAACTGTGACCAGCAGGTCGAGGGAGGTGATTCTTCCCCTGTACTCTGCTCTTGTAAGGTCCCACCTGGAGTGCTGCGTCCAGTTCTGGAGTCCCCAACACAAGAAGGAGATGGACCTGTTATAACGAGTACCGAGGAGGCCACGAGGATGATCCGAGGGCTGGAGCAGCTCTACTGTGAGGACAGGCTGAGAGAGTTGGGGCTGTTCAGCCTGGAGAAGAGAAGGCTCCGGGGAGACCTTCTAGTGACCTCCCAGTACCTGAAGGGGCTCCAGGAAGACTAGGGAGGGACTTTGGACAAGGGCAGGGAGTGATCGAACAAGGGGAAATGGCTTTAAACTGGAAGAGGGGAGACTGAGATGAGATCTGAGGAAGAAATTCTTTGGTGTGAGGGTGG
>NW_010295132.1:9266-21752 GCF_000700745.2 Antrostomus carolinensis
AGGGGGGTTGGAACTGGATGAGCTTTAAAGTCCCTTCCAACCCAAACCATTCTACGATTCTATAAGTCTACAAAGAAGTTTATAAATTATGCTGAGCGTTGCCTTACGAAACTCTGGGTGCCTGCTGACCTCTTCCCCCCACCCTTTAGTCCAAAAACTCTGTATTAATTGCCAAAATTTCTTGTACAACATACAGGGAACTTGGTGCCATCAAACAGGACCATACACAACACGTTGAGTGTGACAGCTCTCTGCACCAAGCCTGTTCTCCACAAGCACAGCTTGAATTCCGCCTGTATTTGGTTTAGGTGAACAGCAGAAAAGCACCCATGCTCAGGTGGAATTTGCAGTCAACCTTCTTTTAAACACAGTCTGTTTCAACAACCAAAAGTAACAGCTGGGCCACATGCCAAAAAAATTAGTCTTCCCCCAGTCTTTCCCCCCCCCCCGCCCCCATTTGCCTCAGGGGGTGAGAAAGGATTCTATTTCCTTCTCATTTAAAAACTCACATTCCCTGCTTTATGCTGCAGGCTGAGCTGTGAAGGCACACAGCTCACACCCTCTGTTAAAGCTAAATCTCTGAACAGAAAAGGAATAAAGACTAATTCAGTCAGAGAGAAGGATCATCAGTCTGACTCAGCATCATTCACGCAAGAGCAAGTCTTGCTTGCTCCCTAGACCATACATTTTTACAACAATCATTAGAAAAAATATAAACTTAGTCAAATCTCTCTGAACTTGCACACAGCGCTTCCATGTACGGAAGAAGTACCAGCAGCGGCAATCAACGGGAGATAAATCTGTCGTTGGACAGGTAAGATCTGAACTTTATTACTAGAGGTGCAGAGTTACTTACTTGAGAATGCACAAGAGGGAGGACGAGGAGACCAAGTCTTTTATGAGAATAAACAATTTTCAGAGAGGTAGAAGTGACTAATGTCTTTAAAGTGGGAAATAGACTCAGTCCTGCTGCTGTCCACTGCAGCAAGAGAGTTACAACAGCCTGACCCTTGTGAAGAAGCCTAAGGCAGATGAACAAGCAAGTTAAAAGCACCTGTGCAAGAAGAGGTGTTACAAGTGGGATCTACAGACACAGCTGAAATGATGCTCTCTCCAACAACTAAAGAAAGAACTGATTTGCACATCACTTTTCTTCACATGTAAGTGTAGTAGAAAATACTAAAGTCACATGTGGTATGTGCCCTGCACACAGCTAAGTTTGCAATGACAACTTCCAAAGTAGTCTGCTGTTTTACTAACAATAATTACCAAAGATTCTGAGAAGGAATAATGCCAGTACTCTGCAATTTAGGAGTAGTTAAAAAAACCCCCTCATCTGGCCATTTCTATGGTATTTTTAAAGATAACAAAGGACTAGTACAGCAGAGCTTTACAATAAAGTAATTTCTGCAACATGTCAGTAAAATAAGTTTTCAGTACATGTTCTAAAAGCTATTGTTCACTCAGCCTTAAAAAAGAAAGGTTGTTTTTTTTTTTCTTCCAAAAAGCCATAGCTAAAGGGGTTCACTGTAAAACCCCAACCATACCCTCTCCCCCACAGTATCACTCACAACTGATAAATATTAAAAAAATATTTTTTATGTATGGATTGGAGATTAGGCAACATCAACACAGAATTTTCTCCAACACTGCTAGGGACATGCTGAAGTTAATCATGTACAGCCCTGAATCACTGAGCTGCCACACATCTCTGACAGGCACAGAAATTCACTCTGACATACCACTGAACCTACAGGCACCAAAGGGACAAGAAGCTGCCCACATGGCATGACTCTGCTGCTGTGGGTCGCTGTTAGCGCTGCTGTGTCTGTATGCTGCATAGCTGCACGGATTACTAAAGGACCTGATCTTCTCTTCAGAAGAGCTTCTGGTTATTATTGTCTGCAATAATAAATTACAGCCAATAGGTTTAATTCCACATGTGCTGGCGGAATTAAACAGGTCTGAGTTCTTTTGAGGACAAGAAAATCCCTATTTCCAAGTTCAGAAGCAGGCCTTTAAAAGAAAGGGAGTATACTGATTCATCCAGGGTTAAATCTATTTATGCATCAGATGACAAAGATGACTGCTCTTTTCAGTTTTCTTATTTCTCTCAAAAATATGAACCCATGAAAGCCTGTGTCCAAGACTCTACACCTTGTATGTTTGACCACATAGGCTTCACACTGAAAATTAAATTCAGCTTTTTCCTTTCACTGTCAATATCCTGTCTTACAATCCAGACTGGGCTACAAGCAAAATTTCTGTGCAACACAAGGCAAGAATAAAGATACAGCAATGAAGTCTCTAAAACTATCATTCATGAAGTCTCCTAACTGTTTCAACATACACTTGTGCTGTACAATATTTTGCAAGTTTTCAGTATTTCACTCATGCTAGTAACAGATGCCAGGATTCAATGTGCTTTTTAAGCACGTACCATCTAACTACATTACCAGCTGGCAAGGAAGTGCCTAGGAACTCAATCTGCCATTATTTCCTTTTTCCTCCTGCTTGTATTTGTACCCACAAAAATCTTCTATGTGTGAAAAGAAAAAAAAAAAAACACAAAGCATTTTATTATAAAAATTGCCTGACATATGATGTTAATGATTTTACCTCTTTGTTCCCACTCTGTGGTTTGGGGCAATATCAATTGTGTCTGTTGCTGAGTCATGCCTAACCGCCAGTCCTAGGTCTGCAATGCAGCATGTTCCATTCTTTTTTACCAGTATATTTTTTGATTTCAAATCTCTGTGTGCAATCGCTGGTTTGCCTGTAAGGGGGGAAAAAAAAGAAAAAGAAATAAAACACCTGTAAAAAAAGGTAACTGCTCTTATTCTAAACCTGGTATAGATTTTTTTTGATGTTACAGAATTCCTTCCAGTTCTGCTGCTTCATATGCATCAAGGTTAACTCCTGAAATCATTCACTGTGGACTGGCTGGCTGTCCAGAAGAGTGCCTTAAATATCTACCATACTACTTCACTCTACTGCTCCTTTCCCTCCTCCTGCAAGTATTTATTGCATGCACGTGCTACTTGCCACAAAAAAAGGTTTCTAGTATCTCTGAAAATAGACTCATAGTGCTGTCTCAAATCAAAGTTAAGAAAATCCTACAGTCACCATTACTTAGTGCCTATTAAGAGGTGCTTTGTAGGAAGGATTGTTACATCACAAAACCTGGATATACCATAGAAAGGAAGGTACAAAACCTCCCAAATTCAGAAGTTCTATTAGTTCAGAAGTTAGCACAGGTCTCGAACAGACCGTTTTCAGTTCAGTCAGCTCCACAAGGGATTAGCTTTGGGTATCTGTGCCGAGTTCAGCTGCCTTCTCATGACATAAGTGAGCAGTTGTGTGCAAATCAACTACACCCTGAAAGGGTGAATGTTCTAACTAAGAAAAGAATTACAGTCGAAAGAGCTCTGTATGTGTCATTAAAAAAAACCCCAAAACTAACAGTATTATTCACATGACAGGCTGAATAGTTGTAAGATTACCTTGCGTGCCAACAATCTCCATGTGAAGATGAGCAAGACCACTGGCAGTGGACAAAGCTAATTTGATCATTCCTTCCACTGTTACTGTATACCTGTTCAGGTAATCAAAGAGCGATCCATGCTCATGGTAGTCCGACACCAACCACAGCTGAGTCCAGGTACCATTGTCTGTAAAACAACAGTCATGAGTACCACACATACAGGCAAAAGACAAACAAACCGTACCTGCCGCTTTTATGTAATGCTCATGAACTACTAATTATGTTTTGCAAGTAACCTCAGTCAGTTAGACTCTTAAATCTTTACTTCTAACATTTAAATGGCTCTGTAAGGGCTGGCACTACCACACAAGACTTTCTGAACAGCTCAGTGAGTATTCTTTCAGTTAAACTAAAAGACAAACCATGGAAAGCTGATGTTGCTATGATTCTGAGGTGAATTATTCAGGGTATCTGCCAGGCCCTGCCTTCCCCTACCTTTTCAGCTTGCTGTATGCACGATGCAAAACTAATCCCATCACTATCAGTCTAGTACAATATTCTCCAGGTTACCCATTAAAAAAAACAAAACCAAAACAAACATGTCTTTCAAGCTTTGCCCCGTAACTCTGTCAGTCTTCCCACAACTTATCAAGCCTCAGCTTGGGACACAATTTCCACAGTTACCAGCAGCTGGCAGATTTTTCCTCCTGGAGTAGAAGCTTGCAAGCAGCATTCAGACATTACTTCAAAAACAAAGTCAAATTCCACCTGCAGTGACCTCTAAGCTGCTGGCCAAAATTGAGGTTTTCAGGAGGCACAAGGGTAAAGAGAATAAAAAACCCACTGATTATGGGAAAACTAGTTTGCTATGTGATTTTTCACTGAACTACGAAAAACAAAACGGGCCAGAATATATTTGCAGATATCCCAACACACACAAATGACAGATAAGAACTAAACTGTTGACACTATTAAACTAGTGGACACAAAATGCCTTGGAAGTTTAAGCCACAGAGAGGAGGCTGTTAAAGGAATTCAGGAGAGGGGCAAAAGGTGGTTTGTTTTTTGTTGGTTTTTTTTTGTTTGTTTGTTTTTTGGGGTTTTTTTGTTTTTAACTTAAGAAGTAGAAATATACCAAGAAAAGAACAATCTTGCCACACCACAGGTTTTCCAAATTTGTTTTGTTATAAAAGCAACTCTCATGTGGCAGATCTGGAAAGTGTTTTTATAGCTAGCTACTTCTGTAGAAGAATCTTTCATCTCTTCGAAAGACTAACTATCCCATAAAAGATTTCAGTTGGACTTCAATCCTGAATTATACAGCCACTATTCCCTGAGAACACATAAGAAAACTCAGCACAAGCCAAAAAGGCACCTCATTATGTGTCAGTCCCCAAGGATTATCAAAATGCATACTCAAGAGCTAAACATGAAGATTAGGAAGGAGAGAAAAGAATTCAGTAGTTCCTATCACAAACATACCTAAACATTTTTAGTTTCCAAATAGGAGACTCTTACATTTCCTTCCCCTCTTCCTTTGGTCCCCTCAAAGAACATACTTGGCCCAGAAGAGTCAGAGGCACAAAATGCCTAGTCTACAGACTGGCAGGAACTACCTTTATAGAAGTACTTGTGCTTAACTTTAAATAAGCTCTTTGGTGCTCAGTAAAACTTTCAAGCATCCCTTCTACTTGGATGTTCCTGGGGAGGCCAGTGATGTCATCAAAATAATTTAAAAACCAGTAATTAAAAAATGCTTCAGGGTAAAAGCCTAATCTACATTCAAACAATTCTCACAAAAGAAAGAATTCTGCCTTGCTACATTCAAAGAATAGTCTCAAACAAGTTGTTAAACAGGCAAAAGCAAGGAGTCAAATGCTCTAACCAGTAAAAGACTATTAGAAAGCTGTTACCGCAGTGGGAAGCTTCTTATAATAAGCCCATAGAACTGACTCCTAAGCTTTGTGTTTTAAAAAAGGAAATTAAAATATTATTTTTTTTATATCTTCAATTATTTTACAATTAGAGCAGTTGCTTCTTTTGCTGCTTTGCATATCCAAGCATGAATATGTAGAACTCTGCATACTATTAAACACGACTTTTTCCAAAAAGAATTATGGTCTCTGGAAGGTCAATCCAACAATATTACCTTCACTGAACCAGTTTTACAGAACCATTAGAAACAGGTATATAAAAGGTGCTCTCAAATACATATAGTCAAAGAGCTCCAAAAAGCTGTAGAAGTTCAAAATAAACTAACTTAACCAGTTTAGAACAGTATCTTCACTCGGTTTTATTCTACTGCCTCATCAGTTATGACCCCACACTGTCTGAAATAATCCTCTCCCAGGCATTAGCTACACATACTCATTACTTGATTCTTTATTTGATTTCTTCTCCGGTTTCTTATGAATGGGATATCTGAGCAGGTGTCTAAACTAGAAACCAATAAGTAGGGAAATTTGTAATCTAATTTTAAGTAGTCTACCAGACCTATTGTGTCTTTTAAAGACATCACAAAATTTCTGAAGTATTCTCATTGCACTGAATGAAGATTATAGTGTTTTTGCATAAAGTTTTTGCCCTCTTAACTCTAAGTGCCCACCTAAGCAGAGAATATGCTGCTGATTACAGACCCTTCTACTTCAGTTTTATCTTACTTATTACCTGCAAGTCTTAATATTCAGTCTGGTTTTACCTTCCTTCCACAGGAGAAAATAGAAAGCTGGGCTTACTATCCATTCTGAGAGGCCATGGTTCTTTCCTGTTGTATGTCATATCTGTGGCCCTCCAACCAGATTTTAAGAAGGGACAGTGTTACATCCAAGATTGTATGAGTAATATTAATTATAGACAAGCTGAAATGCCGCAATAAGTACAATGTTCAGCTATTGGATGGGACATACTACATTTTCTTTACCTTGCTCTATTTGACAAGCTACACAATTGTTTAGCAATCTAGGCAGAACAAATGTTACCATGAACTTAAGTCTTCTTACACTGTTGACAGTAGTTAATTATTACCAAGTAATAATTAACATGACCCTGAGTATTTTTGGCTGCACAGTAAACAGCATCTGCCATGAAGCTTTCAATCGCAGGATTTGCATTATCAGGTAAGAAAAAGTAATTACACTCAGTAGTAATTACACACAGTAATTACACACAGCCTTCCATGACAAGGTAACCTCATTTAGTTCATTTACACACCATGATCAAGAATCTCAAGCAATTTCAGGATGTTCAAGAACATTACAAAAATTTATGTACGTTCTTACAAACCTGTTTAAGAGATTAATTAAGGTTACTTCATCTGTTTGCAAGAAACCTGAAAGTATTTAGACCATCCACATCACTCAAGTAAAAGGTTCTTCTTTTGCAGTTCTAACATTTAAAATTGAGTAAAGCAGTTTTCAGATTCATTGTTAGAAGACTGATTCCAGTTTGAGAAAAACATTAGTGAAGTCCAAGCAACATCCATCTTAGACAAGCTGCCGCTTGAATAAAGGAATTTATAAGAATTGCTTTATCAAATATATCATCAAGTTTCAATTAAAATTGAACTGACTGAATTCACTAAGTTCAAAATGCCTTTTTTTTTTTTCCACATTGGTACTAGCAAACCAAAAATTTGGACTTGGTACACACTTGTTTTTAAACCAAATACTAAGTTTTAAGGTACGACAGTATCGCTTGGTACCTGAGTTTTGAGCCGCAGCCTTAAGTTCCAAGTTAAATGCTTAAAAGAAGTTACAGGAACTGCATAATCGCATGTGTTCTTTAGTGTCATGTAGTGGAGCGTTTCAAAGCAGACTGGGATACGTTTGCCTTTTTTTACCATGCAGATAATGTAACAGGGAAAAAAAATAGAGAAAAAGCAGTGAAAAGATCAGATACAGATGGGATCTATAACTAGAAAACTCTTAGAACTGAGATATTCAGGGAGAAGTCAGGGAAAACACTGTTGTCGGTGGCTGGAAGAGGATATTTTAACAGACATTAAAACAGACATATTTATATTATTATATATTTAACAGACTTTTTTTAACAGATATTTTGTTAGTTAAACAGCTTGACTCTATCACTTTGAGACAGTAATCTGATTAAATTGATGAAAAGCACTTGAGCTGTGTAGATTAGCAAAATCTTCCAGTCAAATTCCTTCTTTCAGGCTAAAGCCAGAGTGTCAAAAAGAATAAATGGCTCAAACACCACTTTTCTCAAGAGGAAGGAGTTCTGCTCATTTCTCTCCTAACATCATTCTTGAGGACCTACCTCGAGGACACGGGAAGGTAGCCTGACTGAATAGAGCTTTCACCTGGGGAAGTGCAGCTTTCAAGTAAGGAAAGGAACAGCAAGGCCAAAGTATTTTAGTGCATAGTTATGTGAAAGTGTGCAGTACAAGACTTCACCTTACTCCTAACATGACTACAGACAGTTACGGTTACAGACAGCTAATCCAGGGAAACCTTTAGTACTGTCAGTGGAGGTTGCGACCACTGCTCTTCTGCTAGTAGAACAGTGTAGGTAAGTAGTCCCTGATACACTTTACAATTAAATTACAATTAAAATACAATTACAATCTAGGTTAGAAAGAACAAAACTGTTTAGGTGGTTCGGAACAAGGCAACAGACGGGCCCAGAAAGTAATTTCCCTGACCTAGCACGATTTGAAAGTTAGCATATACTCCTGGCTAAGTGAAGAGCTTCCCAGAACACAAACATGCTAGCCAGATAGAACAACTGCAGTTAAAAAAAATCATTCACTGCTTCTCAGCCCTCAAGCTGGCTTAACAGCAGCACCTACTTCCCAATAAATTTTGGAATGGGAAAACAGACGGACTGGACCAGCTCTTACAGCCTTGTGAACAGCAGACAGCTGTGGGGAAGCAGAGGAGGAGCATGTGCCATTAAGGCACGTGGAATGTCTGAACAGTGTCCTAGAACAAGGAGGGAAGGCAGCAGTTCAAGTCACAAGCTTTCTGACTCCACCATCTGAGCTGAACCCCACTGACTCAGCCGATCTATCTGCGCTTGTAAACACTTTCCAATCAATACGTGCACCCTTTACCCAAAGGCGTGCTGCCAATTTTACAACTACCAGGGCCAGCCAGATGTTCCCCAGAAACATGTTTATCTGTGAAAAACATGCAGTTGTGTTAAGAGGAGAGACCTCATTAATGCCTTTACTGCTGCAAGAACTGCAGCATGACACGGGCCCATGTTTACACCACAAACTGCGTGTCAGGAGATACAAGTCCTCAGCATTCATGATGGATGCACAAGGACCTCCTACTGAGAATTCTTCTCCATGTATGACTGAAGCTGTCAGCAAGCACTGAACTGGGATTGCACAAGGAAGTCCTTATCCTGCCGGATCTCTGCAGGCATCTTTGTAAGAATCTGTGTGTCTGAGACCCTGCAGTCTTTGCTTTGTGCATTCCAGCTAGGCTGTAGGACTCCTGAAGCACTCAAACCCTTCACAGCTACTACTGCTGTCAACTAGTACTTCATCTTGCACCTGGCACCTCACAAGCATTTATCAGTTAGCTTAAAAAGCACCTATTAACAGTTTGTTATTATTATTTAGATGCTGGTACTACTAGTCTCTAAAGCCATGCTGATACTCTTGCTCTTTTCAGAGTACCAGGACAGCACACCTGCTAAAGGGGAAGAACTACCTCCATAAAGGTCCCAATATTCTCCCATTTAATGGGAGAGGTGGCCCAAAGTATTCTAAACAAGAGTTGAAGTATGAACCTCCTTGAATATTCAGGGTTTCTGAATGCTTAACTCAGAAAGAGAATGGTGCGTATGTATTTTCTTAATGAGAGAATGCAGAAGGTTATACAGGGAATTCTGCATTGGTGGGTTAAAAATAATAATAAATAATTAATAATACTAAAAATAATAATCCAGTTTTCACATCTACTCATCCAAAATACTATTAAAAAACAGTCAGGAATAGCAACATTTTCAAAACACTTTATCCATTTTTTGTAAACCAATTACCAAGTAGTTCCCAAGAAAACAGAAGAGACTTGCCCTAAAGCCTCAAATAATGGCATGAGCTATCAAATAGGGATTTTTTTCTTTGTACATGCAGCATATTAACAATAAAAAACAGAAACAATTTTATATCACATTGTATTATATTACAAGGAACCTAGAGATGACCAAGTCAAATGAAATTTCAACCTATTACATCTGGAACCTGAGCCAGCAATCAGGAAATTATTTTAGGAACCCACTAGTTTAGGAAACCTTCTGCATACACTTTATAATTGTGCAGAGGAGGTATTTTTGGGACAAGCTGTATGGTTTTGGGGCAAAATGGGAGTCTGGTATGCTTAACCATAGAGAGATTTTGTTAAAAGTTAGAGCTGAGATATTGCAATATATCCTTTAGGCTGTTCAGTGAGACACAGTACCAAAGGCTTCTGCAGAGATGGATCTTCATTTATGCCTTTAATGCAACTCATCTACTAATTTTAAACCCAGGCTTCAGATGCTTTATTAGGTCCATCAGAACAAACCCATCCAATACAACTTTAGCCCTGGAAGTAAGACAGTTTCTAATAGCAAGCTGCAGAAAAAAAACAGTTGCCTGGTATGCAGTAGAGCTGCAAGCTCTTGGGGGTTAGAAAGTTGCACAAACATCTGTTAGGAGCAAGTTAGCTATAGCTAACCCCTTCCTGGAGAAGGGAAGTGTTCTGCACAACTTCTTGGCTTCTGTTCCAATTCCACAGAATCACATAAAAACTTGAAATTAATTTAGTGATAATTAAAAAGAACTCTATTTACATGTATACTTCAACTACACCAAAATAATTTAGAAGCTTCCCACAAAACTGAGAGGCCTTTCACAATTCGGGACGTGTGGATTCCTGACTCCTCCCTAAGGTGACAGAGTATTTGTTAATGCTTTCTTTGCAAAAAAGTCAAAGGCCATTTGTGGTGAAATAAGTAATTTCAGGTTAAAATAACTGAAACAGCAAACATTTTAGCTCCCTTACTGTAAGAAATTCAAAACTTTTGTTGGTTTTGCCAAATTTTCACATCTTAAATTGGACTGCAGGAAAACCCAAGAAACCTTCACCTGACTGAAACTGCAACAAATCAAGTTGAAGAAATTATTAAACTGTTTCTCTTAGTGAATACTTAAAGGCTTATCAGGAGAGCTTCAGGAAACAGGTACAATTTTCTTAATACTAGGAACAAAGAATTCATTCCCCTTTTCCATTTTTTTTTTTTCTAACCAGAGTTCTAAATGAGTAGCTTCTATCTCAGCCTTAAAAATCAGTCCTCTACTACCCACATTATATTAGGACAAGAGGATTAGACATGATCTCTTTTGGTCCCACACATCTATCTTATTAGGCTATCAGGAAAGTACAGGCATCCTGTAGATGTGTGAGCTGACAGCATAAGGCATCTCCTTTTTGATACCAAACTGCACCAGTATTTTAACTTGCTTGCAGAAATTACACCTCATTAAATATGGTTTGTTGGGTTTTGGGTTTGGTTTTGTTTTTTTTTTTTAAGATTTAAATAAAGCATGTTTTCCAGAAAAATGAAAAATGTACTTTTTCCTTCATTAAACCAATGAAAAGCCTGCCAAACCCTGAAATGTTCTAGTAACAATTTTTTTTTTTTTCTATTCTTAATTGAATCCTAACAACTTTATTTTCGCCTCCACTTACCATCTATTCTGATCTGGTACACAATCAGTAAAATTAATTCATAGTATCACTAACCTTTGTTGTCTGCAGCTATAAATCCAAGGATGTTTTCATGCCGTAGCATAACTGTTTGATAAATTTCTGCTTCACGAAACCACGAGCGTTCCTCTCTCGAAGAGAAGATCTTCACAGCAACTTCTTCTCCTCTCCACTTCCCTCGCCAGACTTCTCCAAAGCGACCCTTACCAATGCTTTCTTGAAGTACTATAGTTCTTGCAATTGTTCTTTGCACAAGTAAGGGTAAACCTAAAGAGAAGATTTAACATTAACCTTAAGCATCACTCTAGCAAAATAAGCACTTATCAGAAGTACTAAGTGGAAGATCCATGCTCCATTAAGATATTTCTTTTAGAATGCACATAAATTCTCTTCAGATTTTAACAGCTTATTCTGAACTGCTAACAAGCACATAGGCGAGATGCTGCCTTCAACCTTAAATGCCAGCAAAACAAGTATTCAGAGACATTATGCTACAAACTGTCTCTACAGTTGGTAAAAAGAAGGCACAAATTTCCATTCAGTTTAGAACTTCGACAGTTGTTGATCCATAAAGCTTTATTTTAATAAAAAAAAAAGAAACAAACCATGAAGCAATCAGGACCAGGACTGAGTTGGTTTGGGTTTTTGGGGTTTTTTTTGTGTTGGTTTGTTTTTTGTTGGTTGGTTTTTGGTTTTGGTTTTTTTTTGAGGGGGAGGGGGGTGTTGTTCATTTATTTAGTTTTGGATTGGTTTTTTGGGTGTGGGTTGGGTTTTTTTTTTGTTTTGTTTTGGGTTTTTTTTTTGTTTTTTTTTTGTTTTTTTACACAAGTGGGCCCATTTCTAAGTTAAATTTAAACCTTGCTTATCAGCAACACTGACTGCCAAGTTTTCACACTCATGCCCAAGTACACCAGCAGCCTCTCCATGCTCTGAAGCCACTGTAAAATAGGTAAAACAGCGTTGTGATCCAAGCTTCCCATTTTACAGGCCGTTCTTGTGCACCTCACTATAATTATATGTGAAAAACCTGCTGACATTCATGAAGGTTTTATAGCTTTGGAACATCGACATGCTTTCAACTCACAGCACCTCACAGTGTGCTTCACCAAGTTTACACAACAAACAAGCAGAGCTGGCACCCCCCAACCAGGTGGGGTTTTGTTTAAGTCTTTCCTGTTCTAACTGCAAGGCTTTCACAGAATTCTGTGGTGATACTGCACTGCAGGATTAAATCATACAACTGTCTGGGTTAGAAAAGACCTTTTAAATCATTGAGTCCAA
>NW_010295133.1:0-1248 GCF_000700745.2 Antrostomus carolinensis
CCTCCCCAGGCAGCTCCGGGTCTCCTCCCAGGCCAGCACTATTTACAAGCTTTTTTTCGAGCAGGACTTCCTGATCGCTCTCCATTGGCTGCAGGTAGAGAGCTGTGCAGAGAGACAGACAGACACACGGACAGACGGACAGATCTCATGCAAACCTATCTCCTCCTCCTCCTCCTCCTTGCTGCTCACCCTCCGCTCCCTTCCAGCACATGTACAAGTTGTGTGGGGTCTCTCCCCACCGTCCTGCTCCCCTTTGCTGCTCACAGGGAACCAGTCAGCATTGGACGAAGCCCCCCCACCCTAGAATAGTGTTCCCCCCAAGTTCTCCTCACCCCCATGGTGGATTTGGGTCCAGGAAAGTGACTTTGGGAAGAAGCAACGCTACGGCGAGTCGAAGGCAACCATGAATGAGATGTCAAGTTTCCTGCACATCGGGGACATCGTCTCCCTGTACGCCGAGGGCTCCGTCAATGGCTTCATCAGCACTTTGGGGTGAGTGAGATGCTCCTGGGGGGTCACTGAGTCCAGTCCTGGGGGTAACTGGCTACTGCAATAGGACAGGATGGGAAGGGAAAGTGGTGCTGAGCCTGAACCCGGTGGGAAAACAGAGCAGAAAGCTCCGGATGCTGCAGCGAGGTGCTGGGGAGGCTGCGTGCCTGCGGGCTCTTGGTGGTGGCTGGGGGCAGGATGTGACCCTGGAGGGACCCTGCAGCCCACCCTCTCTGGCAGCCACGACCAGAAACTGTTCCCCCCCCACCCCCAAATTAGGGGCTGGGGGAGATGAAATGGGTTTTAGCAGCGTGAGGGGTTGGTGGGTCAGGAAGGGGTTGTGTGTGTGGCTGAGCGGGATGGCTCGGGCAGCCGGGATCCATCCTGGGTCATGGTGGGATTAAGTGCTTCCAGCCCTGTCTGGTGGTGCTGGAGGCTGCTGTCCCCTGGGACAGCCAGTGATGGCTCTTTCTGTCACCCATTGGGGTCCCACACACACCCAGTGGTCAGTATGAATCACTGCCAGGGTCACCAACATGTGGGTGCCCCGTGGCCACCACGTGCTGCTCAGGGCTGAGGGGACCAGGACACTGCGGGGTCCAGGCTGAACCAACTCCTTGCAGTCCCACACACACCCAGTGGTCAGTATGAATCACTGCCAGGGTCACCAACATGTGGGTGCCCCGTGGCCACCACGTGCTGCTCAGGGCTGAGGGGACCAGGACACTGCGGGGTCCAGGCTGAACCAACTCCTTGCAG
>NW_010295133.1:1277-1614 GCF_000700745.2 Antrostomus carolinensis
GGATGTCACAGCGTGACCTGGGGAGATGAGTGGAGAGCCTGGGGACCTTTCCCTTGTCCCTCCTGTTTCCTTGCAAGCCAACAGTGCTGCTAAAGCAGCACCTGGGCAAAGCCAGGCCAGGACCTTCAGTGATGCCCTTCTCCATCTGCTGTATTTGCCCTGCAGTGTGGGGAGAGGCCGTGTCTGGGGCTGCCAGATGACCCCAGGCACGGGTAGGATTTTTCCTTACCCCCAAGCAGGGACCCAAACCTTGCCTGCAGCTCCAAATGGGTGGACATGGGTCTGTGCCAACACGCCTGCCCCATGCTGCGTGTAGGAGAGGCTGAGCTCAGGCAGG
>NW_010295133.1:1682-6991 GCF_000700745.2 Antrostomus carolinensis
CTCTATAATCTGTGATGAATACACTTGCTCCCACATGCCTATGTATAGCTGGAGACGTACATACCTCCGCCTACACATGTTCGTGCACCCACTGCTGGGCACACGCAGCCTCTGGGTTAATGCCCACCAGAGCTTTCCTTTGACCAGCCCTGTGATGCTGCCCAGAAATGAGCTGCTGGGTGCAACTGGGTACAAACCAGGCACAAAATCCCTGTGAACGCAACTATATGGCATCAGGCAGAAGGTCCTGCACGTGCAGGACACAGCCTGGGTGTGCCCAGCCCTCCCTGGACAGATAGGAGGACATCCCCATGGTCATTTTTGGAGAGGTCTCCTTGTAGGTGGCCCGCTCTCCCTGTGTCAGAGCCACCCTGAGGCAGGGGCTGCAGCCTCAGCAGCTCAATGCTGAGCACCTCTCCAGCCTGTCTGGGAAATCAGGTCTGGAGGAGGCTCTGCTGGGACCTGACACCAGTTATTAGCCCACACAGCACATCCCAACGGCTCACCAGGACCTGAATCAAGAGGTGTTTAGACTCTTTGGAGCTCCGATCCCTTTGCAGCTCTGGACCCCAGGTCCCCCATTTTGCTGAGCACTTCTCTAGATTTACTTATAAGCATCTGAAAAGCAGGGCTTGCTTGGAGAACCTCTTCTCCCAGGCCCCAGCGTGGCTTTTGCTGGGCAGCCCCATTTTCCCAGGGTTCTACTTTCTCCTGGTTGTTTCCCGCCCTCTGAAATTGTTTTCCCTTGTGCCCCGCGACCTGGGAGACCCAACCACACCTTAAATCACTCCTGCGATAAGGGACTGGGTGACTCACCGAGAGTGCTTCTCCCTAGTCCTCCTGCCACAGCCTGGGACCTTATTTACCTCATTTGCAAGGCAAATAGCTCTGCCAGCCCCACGTTGGGTTCTCCATGCCTGGCTGAGCACCCTGTGGGAAGTGTTCCCTCCATCCTTCCTCACAGAGGGCAGGAGAAGCTGGTTCTGGTTGCGGGATCACTGAGGATCTGCAGTGGGATCCTCTATATGGGATGTTCAAGGCCAGTTTGGATGAGGCTTTGAGCAACCTGGTCTAGTGGAAGGTGTCCCTGCTGCTGGCAGGGGGGGTGGCACTGGGTGAGCTTTAAGGTCCCTTCCCACCCAAACTAGTCTATGGTTCTATGGTTGTATGGAGCATCTCCACGTGCTGGTCACAAGTGTCACGTTAAGGGATGTACCCCAATATGCCAGGGTTGTGACATCCCAATGCCAGTGTCCCCACAGGGCACTGGGCTCCTCCCAGGAGCACTGCTGGGGTCTCCAGGATGTCCTGGTTGATGAGGGTGTGAATGTCAACTAAACCCCAACGCGGTGGGGCTTACAGGTGGTGCTGGGGGGACGCAGGGTCAGTCTGTCTGTCTGTGCTCGGGATGCAGCGCTGGTGGGAGGCAGAGCGGAGTTTGGAGCTGTTTGCACCAAGCTCCTCCACAGCCACGTTTGTAAAATGCCCCGAGAGGCTGAGGAAGGGGACAGGGGTCTGAGGAGAACAGGAGGAAGGAGGTGGGGTGCGCACTGGGGATGCTTCCTCCTGCCTGGCTCTGCTTACTTCACATCAAACCCATTAACTTTGGCACTGGTGGTGACTGGCCCAGAAGCAGCAGGTCTGGGAGCCCTGATGCCCTGGTGATGGCCTGAACCTGCCCAGTCTGTGGGGAAATGGGCTGGGAAGGGTCTCAGGGGGGACTGAGCCAGGACACTGGCTGCTCTCACCCCTCTGGTGCAGTCAGGGGGCCATCATCTGCAGGAGCTTGTCAGGCTCTTGGTGGTTTCACCATGAAAGCAGCAGCTCTCCCCTGAGCTTGGGGGTACCTGGGGGCTTGTGTAGCACCAGACTTCCCTCATCAGACAAGTGTCCCTTGGTCAGTGGGATATCTTGAAAAGCAGCAAGGAAGCAGAATCAGGCCCCTTAATAACATGAAATCTCAATTTATTTTCTTTTTTTTGGAGTGCTTGCTTTATTTTGTACAGGGAGCTCGCTGAGGATGATGGAGAGGTTGGTGGTGGATGTGGGGGGATCTCTGCACCCTCCAGCTGAACCTCCTCTACTCCCAGCTCCCCAAACTGCACAGTTGAAGGCCCCCAGCACAAACCCTCCCTCCTGCTCGCCCTCTCTGCAGCGGGCGTTTGCTTTTACGGAGGAAAAAACATCCCGCCGAAGGGTGGGGAGCACGGCTGTGCGCTCAGGCGCCGGGCTAGGGGGGGAACACTGAGCCAAAATACCCAAACTAGCTAAAATACTGAAGACAACCCAAAAAAAGGAGGTTATTTAAGAAGTCCCATAGGATGGCAGGGCAAGGGGTGGTCGCTATTAAGCAGCAGCACCCCAAGAGGTTGGGGGAACTGGGTTGAGGGCAGTTGTGTTGCTGGTCACATCCCTTGGCTGGGTGCTCAGCGTCCTGGGAGCAACAGGGTCCCTTGGGTGAGATGGGGAATGGGGTGGGGGTGTTGGAGATGCCAAAAGTGGTTTGGGGGATATGGGAAAGTGAGCAGTAGGAGTTTGTGAGATGCAGAGATCCAAGGGTGGTCTGGTCTTCCTTCTTGGTTTGATTTGAGGCTGATCCCAGCTGGGATGTGGGGAAGGACGCTGTGGCTTTGCTGCTGCAAATTAAAGGTGTCCAAGGAAATGGCAGCTTGAAAGAATTTGGGACAAAAGTAGACGTGTGGGTCAGGGATGTGGGGTTGGTGCTAAGCAGCAGCTTCACCAGGACATGGCACCACACCACACAGAGCTGGTACATGTGGCTGCTTTGCTGTGTAGGGGTCTGGGAGATCTGTGCTTGGGGAGAGGACACTTTTGGGACTAGGTCTGGGATTTGGGGAACAGCCATTGACATGGGGTGTCCTGTGGGCTTCATCCAGGAAAGCAAACCAGAGGGAAAGAAGCTTGGAGACCTTGATTCAGTCCCTGCTCCAGCGTGATGGGTATGGTGATGATGTGAACCCTGGGAGATGCTGCTGTCATGAGTGTCCCCATCTTATCTCGTGTCTTGGATAAGCCAGCACCAAATGGCCGGAGCCACAAGGAGTAGAAATGCAGTGCAGGTGCCTGTGTGTGCCAGGGGGATCTGCTGCCCCATCCCTACCATTCCTGGGGGGCTCCCAGGACCCACCAGAGGCTTGGGGACCAGCACTGTGGACTTGCAGAGGGGACAGGCCGGTGACAAACCTGCCTGGATGGCAGCTGACTGTTTCAGGTGAAATAACACCTTTGGGAGCTGTAATTGTGATTGCAGGTGGATTTGCAGGGTGGAGCAGTTCAGGAAAAAGCAGCTGGTTAAAGGGTAACTCCAGCTCTGCTGGGTCAGGATGAACCTGTCTCTGAGGGGAGGAGAAGCACGCGAGGGTGAGAGCGGCTTCCTCCTCCTCCTCCTCCTCCTCCTCCTCCCGGCGCTGGGACAACGGGGGAAAAAAGCTGCATTTTTGTGGCTGCCCTGCATTCGCTCACTTTATTGTCACCCCTCCCTGCGGGCTCAGTGCCCATCCCACACCCCAAACCCCGGGGGGGCTGAAGATAGGCTGAGAGACCTTTTCATGGTCTCACCTGAAAGGTGCCTCTAAGGAAGCTGAGGAAGAAGTGTTCACAAGGGCATGGAGCAATAGGACGAGGGGTGATGTTTTTAAACTAGAGAAGGATCAGTTTAGGTTGGATATTAGGAAAAAGTTCTTTAATATGAGGGTGGTGGATCATTGGAACAGGTTGCCCAGAGAGGCAGCGGAGGCCTCATCCCTGGAGATATTCAAGGTCAGGCTTGATGTGGCTCTGAGCAACCTGCTCTAGTGAAGATGTCCCTGCTCACTGCAGGGGGGGTTGGACTGGATGATCTTTGAAGGTCCCTTCCCACCCAATACCTTCTATGATTCTATGACCCGACCTCATGCTCAACAGCAAGCCCTCATCCTCCTCCTCCTCTTCCTCACCTCCAGGGGTTGGTAGGCTAGGCAGGAGCACCCCACTGCAAGAGTTGGGGCTCTCCTCCTCCCAGAGCCCTCCTTGCCCTGGTACCCCCAGACCGTGGCGTGCTGGGGCTCCCCTCGGTGCTGGTTGTGCCGCAGATGGGGAAGACTCTCCCCTCTGCCCTGATCCAGCTTCGCCTTGTAGGAGCAGCACCTCCACGTCAGCCCCAGCTGGACACCATCCCCGGGGAGGCTTGGGGTGTCCGACCACTACAGCTTCCAGCACTGGATGAACTCCTTCTCCCCTGACCTCCGGCGAAGGCTCTGCCTTGTGCGAGGCCAAGTACGCTGGCCCCAAGCCAGGGAATCACTTTGTGCTGGATTTTTAATTTTTATTGTATGTATTTCTTTCTTTTCAAGCATGCAGAGAGCCCCAGCGGAACCGCGGTGATGACTTTCAGGGCTTAAAACTAACCAGATGCTCGCCCCTGCTTTGCTGGGCTGCAGGCAGCAAGCTCAGCCATGTGCAGGATCCGACCCCTCCTGCTCCCTGGGAGGGGGTTAATTTGAAAAAGCCAAAGTGTGAATTTTTCATCCCCCCATCCAGCCTGTTGCTTTGCCCAGGATCTTCCTCCAGGTGCTCAGACACCAATTTCTCATTAACACCTGAGAAATGAAAACCACCCTCCACGTGCCCGGTGTCCTCCCCGCAGCTCAGCACGGCAGCGAGTGCCCGCGTGTCCCCACCGCTCTCCATAGCGGAGGGAGCTCTGCTTTGCCCCATCCCACTATGCTCACACCAGTTATTACTGGGAGTCCATCCTGGCCCCAGCAATCACCCAGGTGACTCATGTCCACCCTGTCAGAATCCTTTTTTTATTTTCAACGATTTTTGAACTGAAGAATGTTAGTCTGGAGTATCAGTTTAATAAAAATACCACTTCGCGTTCCTGCAGAGTGTGTAATCCTGGGATTAAAAATGCTGAGACTGCCTCGAGATCATTAACTAATTAAGATTTCCAGCCTGGCAGGTCACTATCTCTAATCCTGCCTGGTGGAACGGTACCACTGGGCACGGGGAAGCGGCAGAGCTGCTGGGGGTGAGAAGCTCCTGCTGCCCTGGTCCAGCTTCGCCTTGCAGGAGCGGCACCTCCACGTCAGCCCCAGCTGGACATCATCCCTGGGGAGGCTTGGGGTGTCCGACCACTACAGATTCCAGCACTGGATGAACTCCCCCTCCCTGGGAGTGTTTAACCCTCCCTGGAAGTGTTCTCGGCCAGGCTGGATGAGGCTTTGAGCAACCTGGTCTAGTGGAAGGTGTCCCTGCTGCTGGCAGGGGGGGTGGGAATGGATGAGCTTTTAAGGCCCCTTCCACCC
>NW_010295133.1:7018-7432 GCF_000700745.2 Antrostomus carolinensis
TGAAAATGGCCCGGGCAGGTCAGAGGCTTCCTCAGAGCCCCCTGGCCACGATGATGGAGGATTTTTATTCTTTTCAATGTGCAGATGAATTGCCACCTCTGTTTTTGTAGGCACTGCTGGGAGCTGAGCACGTGCCGTGGGTTGAGGCTTTGATCCATGAGCCTGACGTGTGGGTCGGATGGAGCTCAGCCCTTGGTGGTCTTTGCTCCCAGATGCAGCAAAAGTGTTTGTTCCTCCCTATCCCCCCACAAAAAAAAAATAAGAGTGATAGAAACCAAAACTGTCTATGAGTGGCATCAGCCTGGGCTGAGGCTTTGCATATCTCCTGGGAGGTGAGACATGTGGTGAGATGATGTCTCCCTGGCCGCAGCTGCCTCTGCTCCGCTCTGGTTTTTTCCACCCTTTACCTCTTTC
>NW_010295133.1:7457-10731 GCF_000700745.2 Antrostomus carolinensis
CTGCCCTCCCGAGGCTCCGTGTCCCACAGGAGTTTGGGAACATGCCCAACTCCTTCCCTGCTGTCGTAGCCCATAGAAAAGGCATCACATTTGGGCAACCACTGGTTGGGAGCCCAAAACCCCCAGTTCTGCAGACCATGAGTGTTTGCAAAGCCAAGGCCAGCAAAGAGCTCACTGTGCGTTTACTGAAACCTCCTGGGTTTTGCTGGGGTTTGTTTGTTTGTTTTTTTACAGCCTTTCAGATCTTTGTTGATTGTTTTAAAGCTTCTGCTACCACCAAAATTGTTTAGAGAAATTGCTTTTCTCACTTTATTTGAAATTTAAGGTTAATTTCCCCCAGACCCAGGAGAGGAGGGAGCTGATGTCAGGGCAGCAGCAGCGCTGGGTGTCCAGAGCACCCCGCCAGCCCTCACCTCTGCTGCCAAGGACACAGCAGCGCTGGGGTCTGTGGGGTCCCAATCCATCAGCGCCGAGGCCAAATTCCTCTCTGCCGAGATATTGAAAGGAATTTTCCCCTCCTCCAGAGTGTTTGGGCTGGGGGAAGGAGGCTGGATCTCTGAATGGGATGTCTGTCCCTTTTTGCCAACCCTTTGCAGCACAGCGTGTCCATCTCCAGTGATGTTTTGGCTGTTTGGGTTGTTGGAGGGGTTGAGAGTCCCTTGGGGAGCAGAGGGGGTAGGCTGTGCCCTTTGTCACCATGCCATGTGCATGCACCTCAATTCTCCAGACTGAATCTTTCCCCCTGTCCCAGGGATGGAGCTGCTCCTGTCATGGATGCTCCCTCCCGGGACGGCGTGGTGGGTGCGTTCCTGCATCCACTCACACGCTCACCGGCTGCCTGAATTCAGCCTCCTCCGCAGGTGGGGACACGCTTCTCACTTCCTCGCCCGAGGCAGGAGCATAGCTTCTCTTGGTACATCGCTTCCCAGAGCTGGGAGAAAGCAGGCGAGCGGGTACAGCCTGTCTCGCTGGAGCACCCAGTTCCCTTGAAAGCCTGGTGAGCTCTGGGTGGCCCCGGCATGGGGAGCCCCTTGGGCGATGCTCGTCCCTCTGTGTTTTGGGGGCTGAGCAGAACCTCATGCCGGGTTATTCTTCACTATTCTCAGTAAATTTGAAAAGCAGCACCCATCTGACCTGAAATGGCTCCTCAGCCTCCAAGGCCAGACCTGCAGGATTTTGCTCAATACTGGGAAAACAAAGAGGTGGGCAGGGAGGAGACACAAAGACTTTTGTATCTGATGGGCAGAGCCACCACCTCTGATCAGATAATCATTAATAACTGGTTTGGGGGGGCCCCGCCACCTCCATCTGCAGCAGCTACACCCTCTGTGTCCCAGTAGGATGACCTCCCAGCTGGAGAAGAAGAAACATTGAATGAAAGTTGAACTGATCAGATTTTTTGCCAGATTAACAGTGAAATAACACTGCAGCCTGTGTGCTGTGCCATGGGGTGGGTTTGGCTCAGCCAGGAGCTGGGCAAGGCAGGATTCACTCTGGCAGGACACGGGTGTCGGAGCCTCCAGCACGGATCACCAAGCAAAGGCTCTGAGGAGCAGGGCTGACGTGAAGCATCATGTTCCATCGCTGCTGATTTGTATTTGCTGTTGTTTGCCCCAAGGGATGAAAAACACACGTGAAAGAAAGGCGGGTGGTGGCAAACAAGGGGTGATGTGTTGGGAGCAAGTGCCCAGGAGCAGCTGCTTGTTCCAGGAGCTGAGTGTTGTCGTGCTAAATATTTATAGAGTGCAAACGGGGGAGTGGGGGAGGAAACAGGAGATGCAGCGTTTGATGTTGTCCCTTTGGGACAGGTGACGGTGGCACAGCACTGTGGTTTGTGGCGAAGCCGCTCTGCTCGCTTGGGACCCGCTGTCATCTCGTTGTCACTGACACCCTGCTCCTGCTTTTGTCCCCGTGCAGGCTGGTGGATGATCGGTGTGTGGTGGAGCCGGCTGCTGGCGACCTGGACAACCCACCCAAGAAGTTTCGAGGTGAGACGGGCTGGGCTGGGGCAGCACTGTTGCTGTCATGAGTAGCCTCAGGGATGATGCTGGCATCCGTGCCAGGGATGGGGGTCTCAGCTTGCCCAGGGCTAGGAGATGCTGCTTGTTACAGGCTGCCCAGAGAGGTTGTGGAATCTCCCTCTATGGAGATATTCAGAGACCATCTGGACAAAATCCTGGTTCATGAGCTCCAGGAGTCCCTGCTTGAGCAGGGGGGTTGGACTCGATGACCTTCAGAGGTCCCTTCCAACCTCAACCACTCTGTGATTCTGTCCTTTGCAGAGGAGCCCAAAGGGACCTCAAACAGCCTCTGTAGACTTGTTGCTGTGGCTTAACCAAAGCACCTCCCTTCCTCTATTTGCCTCTGGGGGCATTTATTGGAAACACCTCCATGGTAGGATGGTCCTTGGGACCCCTTAGCCCAGCCCTAAGGAGCAGGGGTTACCAGGAACCACCCTCTGCAAAGGTGGGTCTGACCATCCCCAAATGCATCCCTAGGGATGCTGGCAGCTGGGTGTCTACCCACCAGGAGCCAGGGACAGGAGGGGACGGACAGAGGGGCAGTTACAACAGGCAAAATATTTCCAGGCAAGCTTGTTAGTGCTCAGCACTAATTACATCTGCTGTGCTTGGCTGCACCTCAGAGAGAGTTGACGGATTAAGCTGCCCATTTATGAGACAGGGAGGGTTTAGGGAGAGGTGGTAAATCCCAATCTATCCTCAACCGTCACGTTTTTGGCTGTGTCATCTCCTCCAGCGCTCGGGGCCACACTTGTTATTTCCCATTTGGGTGAGGGGCAGCCCCGGGCAGGAGCGGGCAGCCGTGGCCAGGTCCAGGCGGAAAAAGAGGATGAGTCAGTGGAAGCCAGGGCGGGTCCTGGCATGTGGAAATGGTCTGGAGAAGCTGGGACAGACCACTGGGAAAAGTAGATCATGTTTTTGGGGATCTAATACCTGAAGTGTGGGGGCCAAATGGATGAGGGGCAGCCCCGGGCAGGAGCGGGCAGCCGTGGCCAGGTCCAGGCGGAAAAAGAGGATGAGTCAGTGGAAGCCAGGGCGGGTCCTGGCATGTGGAAATGGTCTGGAGAAGCTGGGACAGACCACTGGGAAAAGTAGATCATGTTTTTGGGGATCTAATACCTGAAGTGTGGGGGCCAAATGGATGGGGCTGGGCTCTTTTTGGTGGTGGCTGGTGACAGGACAAGGGGCAATGGGCACAAACTGGAACACCAGAAGTTCCAGATAAACTTAAGGAAAACTTTCCTGTGAGGGTG
>NW_010295133.1:10855-19791 GCF_000700745.2 Antrostomus carolinensis
GACGGGATGATCTCCTGAGGTCCCTTCCAACCTCACCAGTCTGTGATTCCCCAGTTTGCAAGCCCTGGGGCTGGCTGGTGAGGTGGCCTTGACCTTTGGGCTCCCCAGGGATCAAACGGCTGTGCTGAGCCCGGGGAATCATCTCTGCCCTACACTGAACTTATCTGGGAAATGCCTGGCTGCCCCGTGTGCTTGGCACACTGCAAAATGCCGAGGGGCCGTGTCCCAAGGAATGTCCCAGTTGGGTTTCAGTACCCGCTGCACGGAGCGTGTAGCTGGGGAGTGTATGTAGAGCTGTGAAATTTCCCCAAACCAGTGATTGCGTTGTTGGATTTGGGGTTGGGTTTAGGGCAGCTGTTCCTTTCATCCCAGCTACTGTAATTTCAAGTCACCTTTTAAAAATATTCTAAAATACTGGTTCCCCACTCTGCCTCTTTCTCGGGGTGGTTTTAACATCCCACAGTGGGTGCCCTCCAGACACCGTTCCACCCAAGCAGCGACCTGCTTCTCCATGGGAGCCATTGCCACTAATTTGTATTTGGGGCTGATTAATGAGCCATCCAACAGCTCCCCAGAGTCCCACAGCCCAGGGAGCCATCCCTTGGTAGATTTTCACCTGGGGCTGAATGGGAAGAGCTGGAAGCAGTTGTGGGATGGCTGGTCAAAGCCTTGTCCCTGCAGCCACACCACCTCCGGGCCCGGACATGGGCGGGTGTTGAATCTCTTTTCCAGGCGAAGGTCTGCTCTAGACTCAGCCCTTCTCCATACAAACCCTCTCAGGATATCCAGGCGCTTGTTTTAATGGCCGGAAAAGCAGCGGTCTGCCTTCTCGATAGTTATCACTGTCAGGGAGGTGAAAACAACGGGCTGCTGCTGTTTCCCTGCGGCAGCGACAAGAGGCTTCAGAGGATTTTCATGTGCTGGTGCCGTCCCCGTATCCTGTGGCCAGACCCTGCCCTATCCTGCCCTGTGGTGAGGCACATGCGGGTCACACCGGGGCTTGGTTTGGTTTCCTGGTGGGGAAATGGGACCCTTCTCCAAAAATCAGGTCCAAATGGATTTTGGAAATGCTAAAACCCAGACAGGAGCCTGTCCCTGCGCCACATCACACCGGGGCTCAGCCCTCTGAGAGACGCCCAGCACCACTCATTTATTTGCTTTTCTTTGCAGTTTCTTTCCCCCCCTCAAGGCTCTTCCCAGCCCCGTGTTCAGGCACGTCAGGAAAAAAGCAAATAAATGGCTTCAATCCTGCTCTGCGCAGGCGTGTGATGGCCACGAGGCGAGCGGGCAGCGAGACCCCCGGCTGTGCCACTGCCCAAAATACCCCATTTTCCCATCTGTGGGGTTGCAGGAGGTTTTGTGACCAGCAGAACCTCGTGGTGATGGCAGCTCAGCCGAGCATCGCTCTGTTGAGTTGTTCTCTCTGGGCAGTGCTGACGTGGGAGCTTTCCTCAGCTTCCCTCTTTTCCACCCACCATCCGTCTTGTAAAAAAAAAAACCAACAAACTGTCAGTGTTCAGGCCGGGGTGCCAAAATCCCCAGCTTCCAATGTAAGATTTGCTGGAGCCATTCTGTGTGTGAAAAGACTCCGTGCCTCAGTTTCCCTCCTTGAAAAACAAGGCTCAGTATTGAGAGGGGGATGTCAGGCAGCTCCTCTGGGCAGGGCGTGCTCAGAGCCAAGGGTTTGATTTGCACTTATCATTTAATAGCTATGTTGTTGGTTTGGTTTTTGTTTCTTTTTCCTCCTTCCCAGTTTCTACTTTCTACCCAGGTCCTTTTTGCAATTAATTAGCAATTTAATGAAAATTATTTCAGGTGCTGCAGGTGGCCCGAGTGGTTTTTTGTAGCCCTGCTCAGAGGTAGTGAGAGAAAGCAGCCGGGTATTTCAGCAGCTCCACTGAGTCCCCGATTAAAAAGCTCAGCGTCACGGCCTCCTTGGCACGGGCTATGCCATTAGCAAATAAACCTGTAAAACGAAATGTGAAACTTGGCTTCTTCCCAGCAGCCCGAGCCGGTGAGAACTGTGCTCTGAGCTTGTTTGTTCGTCACTCCCAGGTAAATAAATAAGTCCTCGCCAGTGACTCGGGACCGGGGCCAGAGATGGATGTGATTTTTTTATTATTATTAATTTTTTTTTTTTTTTCTTTGTGTGTCTGAAGTTTCTGGGCTGCTATTTCAGGTGTAATTAGGGCAATTCAGGCTTCAGAGCCCTTCCTGCCCTCAACCCCATACAGCTTCCAGGCCTGAATGAGGGTTTGGGAGATATAAGTGCCTCCTGGTCTCCAGAAACACCTCCTCATCTCCAGATATCTGCTCTTATAGAATCATAGAATGGTTTGGATTGGAAGGGACCTTAAAGCTCATCCAGTCCCAACCCCCCTGCCAGCAGCAGGGACTCCTTCCACCTTCCAGGTTGCTCAAAGCCTCATCCAACCTGGCCTTCAACACTTCCAGGGAGGGGGCATCTACAACTTCCTTGGGCAACCCTGTTTCAGCTTAAAATTTAAATTTTATGCTTCAGTTCCCAAAGCCTGGACCTGAGTATCTGCACTTTCCACCCCCCCCCCCCTTCCCCCATTCTGACCACAGCAAACCTGGGGAAAAACAGGTGAATTAGGGCAATCTGCAGAACATGGATAGATGGCAAGCGTTTGGGGGAGTTGGGCTGCAAACCTGTGCCCTTCAGGTCCCCAAAGTGTTTATTTTAGGACTGGAAATGCAGCTGTTGAGATACAGATGTTGGGAGCGGTTGCTTGTAGCTTCCAACACTGGTACTTTGGGCTCCCCATGAGCAGTCACGGGAGAACAGCAGCGTGTTTGCAAAACCAGTATATCCCAGTGGCACGGCCACTGGTCCTGCTGGCTCAAGGTTTCCAGTGGGTAGGGTAACTAGGAGATGTGGAGATCTCTGCTTGTGTCTCAGACTCACGGCACCCACGTCCTCCTGGCTTCCCTCCTCCATCCCGACAGGATCCTCTCCTCCTTTGGTACAGCTGGGCTTCATCAGGACTTTTTCTCCCCCTGAAGTTTTCTTTCCCAAATTGCACGGATGTTTCCGATGGGAATGCTTCTAATCACAAGTCCAAGAAGTGGAGTCACTCCTGGACTCATTATTGACCCTCATTTGAAACTAATCCACCAGCTAATACAAGGTGACACGACCCTCCACCACGCCCAGCCACGTCTCCCTTGGACCCCCAGCAGCAGATGGAGTTGTTGTGGGTTAGGGGGGCCATCTTCCAGTGATGCTACTGGGATGGGAGTGGTGTCCCAGAGGAGCACTCACTCCTGCCTCTCAGTGATTTTTGGCCCCACTGGGGACACACTGGTAGCTGGTGACTGTGTGGCTGGTGCAGCCTCATGCTTGTCTTCCTCTCCTCCCAGATTGCCTCTTCAAAGTATGTCCCATGAACCGCTACTCTGCCCAGAAGCAATACTGGAAGGCCAAGCAAACCAAGCAGGACAAGGACAAGATTGCAGATGTGGTGCTGCTGCAGAAACTCCAGGTGAGCAGGGGTGAGGGACCATCCTCCCCAGAGTGGACAGGCCCCATGGGTTGGTTGGGTGATGACATCCAAACCTCTCGCTGTGCAAATCTTGGCATGTTTTGCTTCCTAGAAAACAGCCTGCATGGAGGCCAAGACCTGCCCTGGGTTTTGCTATCCTCAGGGTGTCCCTCTGCTCTGTTGCCTCCTGTCCCACCACCCTCCCCTCACCATGGACCATTAGCCACAGCCACCTTTTCTAGAGGAACAGCTCCTGCAGCCGTCAGCTGAGTTAATCACAGCGTAGGGTGGCTTGTGAAGGGGTTGAGACAGGAGCTCGGTAAGGTCCTTTGTTGCTCCCAGTGCAAGGGAGATGTCCCAGGGAAGACCTGCAGAGGTGGATCCATGGGACTGAGCAGGAGGGGAGAGGAAGGGAGGGCAGCGATGTTGCTTTTGGGATTAGAGACAATGTCCACCTGCCTTTCCTCCCTCACCACCATGCCCAGCCTTTGCTGTCTCAGCCTTTCTGATGCTCCTGGTGCAGAGGAGCCCATGGCAGAGCAGGGAGAGGTGCTCTGCCAGCACAGCCCCGCACCCCTCACAGCACCCAGGGGTGCCTGATGTGGAGGAGGGAGCCGCTGCAGCCAGGACCTGCTCCAAAGGGCTGTGGAAGAGAAAGGCTCCTGTTGACTTCCATGAGGTTTGGAAAAGGCCCATGTTAAACATTGCATAATTGCCTGAGACAGCTGGCGAGGCCCCAAGGATGATTCACAAAACCAAAGCTCGGGAGGGATTCATTAAATCATCTCATCAGGCTTCGAGCTCAGCCCCACAGTTCCCCAGTTTTGCCTTTGGGGAGCGAGGTCTGGTACAGAGTCCGGACAGGGTGTCCCAGCTTGGTGTGGAGATGGTGGGACAGGGTCAGTTCCTCCTGCCACCTCCAGCCGTATGTGGTTGCTGGCGGATGGAAACACTATTGTCCTGCTCCAGTTAGACTGTAACGTGTAATGTTGACAGCTGGACTGGCCACGACTGGACAGAGAGGCTCATTTCTGAGCCTGATGGATTGCACCTTGGTTCAGATTTGTCTTCAAGAGATTCTGTCATTTCCTTGCTCCTTTCCGCTGCTCCCGGTGTTGCCCTTTTGGCAAACGCTCCCCTGCATCCGGAGCCGAGCGCTGGGGGAGCGCGGGCAGGGAGGGAGCTCTCTGCAAAACGCTGCCCGTGCTGCCATGAAGCCCCTGGATGTCCTGGCAGGACATTGGCCTCCAGGCTTAGATTTATCAGCGTCTCCCACAACCTGACAACATCTTCCAACCCACGGAGATCATTTCCTGAAGCAGAAGCAGCCCAAGTTTTGAGGGGGGAATCCCTGCCCAGCCGTCTGCGATGCCCACAGTTGCCTTTCCCAGCTCCTGTGCTGTTGTTTTTAAGTGGGTTTAAGGCTCCGTGTTTTCTTGGCTGACTAATTGTAGGTGCAGCCAGACACACTGCAGACGTGCCGTGGAGGCTTTCCTCCTGCTCTGCTGATGAGTCCCCATTTTTCCTGTATCTCCTGGGCTGCCCACCCCTGTGCACATCCCTGACACCTCATCCCGCAGTGGCTTGGGGACAGACCCTGTCCCATCCATGGGATACGCTGGGAATATCAGCCCCCATGGTTTTGTGTGGTTGGGGGGAGCTGGTTCCTGCTCCCAACTCCTCTGGCTTTCGGCGAGGGAGGAGCTCAGATCTGGACACAGATCTAGGACACACTGCAGTGCTGGATCTCTCTCTGGAGCTGTGTTGCTCCATGAGGTTGTTGTTAAACTCACAGCTCCGCATCAGTGCGGGATTTCTTGGCAGTGGGTTTGTTTTCCTGATGGCAGCAGCCACCACCATGGGGCTCATGTCCCTGAGTGGCACCTAGAGCTGTGTGGGGATGGAGGGTTCACTAGAAGTGGTGGCAACGTTCAAAAGAGTGAGGGGTTTGTACTGCAGCAACATGTACCAGGCACGTTCAAAGCGTGGAGCTGCGATTCCAGCTGTATTTCCCAATTCCTTCTGCCCTTAAGTGAAAGGGGATGAAAGCAGGATAGGAAAGGGAGGATGCAGTAGGAAAGAAGATGCTCTTCCAGCTCCATCCATCACCAATATTTCCCATCCCAGCTGCGGGGGAGCACTGGGCTGGTGCTGCCCGGGCTGTGCCCAGGCTGGCGCCGGAGCCGTCGGCGCACCCTCACCATTCCCAGACAGATCCACTGTGGGAGCAAGTTCCTGCCTTGCTCCGCGTACGTTGACATCATTCCTTCAGCTGCTGGAGCCACCACATGGAAAATGTGGTTTTGGAGAGAAGGGCCGCACATGGTGCTGAGCAATCCATTCTTGGGGCATCTTGGCTGGTGGAGACCCATCCTGCCTCATCTGCTGCAGCGGGTCTGGACCTGCAGCCGTCTCCAGGCACGGCACCACCAGCACGGCGACTTTTGCTCTTTGGTGTCGGTGCTGCCAGGATCCCTCTGGTCCCCACGTCCCTGCTGTGGTGGGGCTGAGCTGGATGCATCGCCCCAGCCCCTGGCCCATGTGCAGAGTCCTCTTTTGGTGCTGCCCCATAAGACCTGCTGGGGTTTGGGGGAAATTTCTGTGCTGTATTGTCCTTGTCCTAATTTTTAAGTCCTTGATTTAAGGTTCATGTGGACTTACATGGCTGCTCAGGGCCACACCAAGATCCTGGGCTGAGCTTTTGGATGCTGAGGACCATATTGTAGCTCTGACCCATGTTGTCTGGAGGACAGAGGGATGCTTATGCTGTATCCCAGCCTCTCCCATCCTAACCATAGCTGAGGGTGCAGGTGGCCCTTTAGGGGCTTTGCTCTGGGGGGGCGAGGAGAGTGGTGCTGCACTCAACTCTTCTCCTTTTGGTGTCCAGCATGCAGCCCAGATGGAGCAGAAGCAGAACGAGACGGAGAACAAGAAAGTTCATGGGGATGTGGTGAAATATGGCAGCGTCATACAGGTATGGGCCAAGCACTGGTGGGTTTTGGGGGGACATGCACAGATCTGGCACGTGAGAGTCAGGCAGCTGCTAGGAAGGGGCTCATGGGATCAATCCTGGGTGCCACCAGCCTGGGGACCTCAAAAGGCTGGGACCTTGGGGGATGGTACCACTGCAGGTCACCCCAATATTTACTTTTCCAGCTCCTCCACATGAAAAGCAACAAGTACCTGACGGTGAACAAGCGGCTGCCAGCCCTGCTCGAGAAAAACGCTATGCGGGTGACACTGGATGCCACCGGCAACGAGGGCTCCTGGCTCTTCATCCAACCCTTCTGGAAGCTGAGGAGCAATGGAGATAACGTGAGCGTGGGGCTGAAAAGTCCCCAAATGGAGCTGTGCAGAAAACACCACGTGTGTTACCTGCCAGGGCTCGTCTCCTTGCTGTCTGTCTGGTCTCATCCTCGCTCTCCCCCTTTCCCATTTTCCTCCCCAGGTAGTTGTGGGAGATAAAGTCATCCTGAACCCCGTCAACGCCGGGCAGCCGCTGCACGCCAGCAACTATGAGCTTGCTGACAACGCTGGCTGCAAGGAGGTACGGGGAGGCTGGGCTGAGGGTGGCTGACTGTACAGGGTCTGGATTTTGGGGCTTGCCTGGTATTTTTTTCCTTTTTCTTCTTTTTTTTTCCTTTTTCTTCCTTTTTTTTCCTTTTTCTTCTTTTTTTTTTTCCTTTTTCTTCCTTTTTTCCCTTGTCGCAGGGATCGTGACCTCGCTCTCTTGTTCCTTAGGTGAACTCAGTCAATTGTAACACCAGCTGGAAAATTAACCTCTTCATGCAGTTCTGTGATCACATGGAGGAAGTGCTGAAAGGGGTAAGGAAGGAGGTTTGGCTGCCACCAGCCACCTGGGACATGGTGGGATTTGGGGATATGGCCCTTGTCCCCTGTGGGGTCAGGACCTGTGAGCAGCCATTCAGCTGTATGACAAGGGCAGAAGAAAGAGATCCTGCCTTGAGGGCCTTAGTTTCTAGGAGAATTCATCACTTGGAGAACTGAACATCAAGCTAGAGTTGGATATTTTAGTATCTCCTGGCAGGAGGTACCCAGGGGGGCATGAAATTACCCTCTGCCTTCTTGTATTAAATCAGTTCATGAGGACAATACGAGACACACATAGTGCCAGCAGTGGCTTCTAGCTGCTAGGACAATTTTTGGCTGTTTAGCTGTGCAGCAAGGCTGGCTGTTGCCTGGGAAAAGAACTTTCCCTGTGGAGCTATTGTTGGAGGTTGAGGTCCTCCAGGAAGCAGCTGGCTGGATATTGATTGTTATGATCTTACAGACCCTCGTCCCCAGGCGCCACGCTTATCCCTGGCTTCCTGCATCTACTGCATCCTCCTCCCTGGGGCCTTAATGCCTTAAACATATTGGTGAGCAGAGCCTCTGCCCGCTCCAGGGGTGGAAAGTGGTGGGTTTGTACCCATTTTACAGCCCAGGGAGTGGAAGCAGAGAGAAATGACTTGCGATAGCATTGCAGAGCTCAGGGTGCCCCGTGCCCACACAAGGTGCCCTCCCCTGGGTTCAGAGGAGCATTTGTGTTGCTAGAGGCAGGTTTTAGCACATCTCAGGTAGGTAGGACTGGAAAAACTGATGGTGCCCTGCAGTGCCCAGGCTCCTGTGGTCCTGCCATGCCCTGAGAGCTGTGCTCTGCTCTGGGGTAGCATCCCATCCCCTTTGCAGAGTGAGGGGGGTCACAGGAGGAGATACATCAGCTTGTAGGAAACCATATCCTTGTGTCTCACCACTGTGTCCTGGTCCAGGGGGATGTGGTGAGGCTCTTCCACGCCGAGCAGGAGAAGTTTCTCACCTGTGATGAGTACAAAGGCAAATTGCATGTCTTCCTCCGCACCACCCTGAGACAATCAGCCACCTCGGCTACCAGCTCCAACGCCCTGTGGGAGGTGGAGGTAAGTGGGGAGGGGATGGAGCATGTGTCCCTGGGCTTTCAGGGTACCTCCGTGGGCTTTTGCTGGGGGTGTTGCTAGAAGCAATGGTTATTTCTATACATCTCCACCTCTGGTGGCCCAACTGCCCTGGTGAAAGCCAGCACGGGGCTCATGCTCCATGAGAGCACTGGGAACTGCAGCTGCTGGTGGATGGGCACTGGTGTCTGAGCTCTGCATCCTGATTATATTTGCTTACCTTTAAGACAGGACAAAGCTCTTATCACTGGCATATTTATCCGGGGTTGGAGACAGGACTGGCACTGGGGTGAGGAACAGCAGTTCCTCACAACCCCACATGCTGTTGGCTTACTGGTGGATGGGCACTGGTGTCTCTCTGAGCTCTGCACACCTATTATATTTGCTTGCCTTTGAGATAGGACAAGGCTCTTATCACTGGCATATTTGTCAGGGGTCAGCAAAAGCTTGGAGACAGGACTGGCACCCCAGTTCCTCACAACCCCACATGCTGTTGGCT
>NW_010295133.1:20101-22627 GCF_000700745.2 Antrostomus carolinensis
GGTCTAGTGGAAGGTGTCCCTGCTGCTGGCAGGGGGGTTGGAACTGGATGAGCTTTAAGGTCCCTTCCAACCCAAACCAGTCTGGGATTCTGTGATCATCATTTGTCCCTTTGCAGGACTGAGCTTTCCCCTCTGAAATCCCCCACCCCAGAGGGTTCACTTGCCAAAATTGCTGTTCCTGGCTCCTTTCTCTTCTGGCCCTGGGGGGACAGAAGGGGGTGGCCGGGTTTTTCCTCTGTTTCCTCACTCTGGGCCAAGCCACTGTACCAGCACAACCTCCTGGTAAGATGGAAGCAGGAGATAATTCATCCTGCTGTGTTTAACTCTTCCTGATCAGGTTTTACCCATCCTCATCCTCTGGTCCACAGCAGCATCCAGGGCTGTCCTTGCCTGGGGAGGGTGTAGGTAAAATCTGGGCCTGGAAACGTCATTTGCCAAATTTTTTTGCTGCCATTTAAGGCCAGCTCAGGGTCTCCTGAGAGAGGCACAGAGAAGTTTCCACACTTAGATAATGTGGTTTATACAACACAAATGAACTGCCAGGACCAAGGGAAGGACAGAGTTACACCCTGCTGCTGGGGAGCAGGGATGTACTGGGGAGGGGGTCTTGGTGCACCGTGTATCAAAGGTGCTCCCTAGCTGGAGAAGACAACCAAAGGCAGCCCCCAGTGACCCTTCTACTACTGGCAGGATGGAAAATAGCAAATACTGGGGCTCTGAAATGGCTGCTTTAAACCAAAAGACACTCAGGTGACATCTTCTGCAGAGGAAAGATCACAGGTTCATCCCCATCCAGGCTGGTGGTGTTAGAATGAGTCCAGAGGAGGCCACCAGGATGATCCAAGGGCTGGAGCAGCTCTGCTGTGAGGACAGGCTGAGAGAGTTGGGGTTGTTCAGCCTGGAGAGGAGAAGGCTCCAGGGAGACCTTCTAGTGACCTCCCAGTACCTGAAGGGGCTCCAGGAAGGTGGGGAGGGACTTTTTACAAAGGCAGGGAGTGACAGAAAAAGGGAAAATGGCTTTAAAATGGAAGAGGGGAGATGGAGATGAGATCTGAAGAAGAAATTCTTCACTGTGAGGGTGGTGAGACAGTGTCCCAGGTTGGCCAGAGAAGCTGTGGCTGCTCCTCCCTGGAAGTGTTCAAGGCCAGGCTGGATGAGGCTTTGAGCAACCTGGTCTAGTGGAAGGTGTCCATGCTGATGGCAGGGGGGTTGGGACTGGATGAGCTTTAATGTCCCTTCCAACCCAAACCAGTTTGGGATTCTATGGTGCTGCCCAGCTCATGTTGCTTACTGAGACCTTAGCCTGGGGCCTCGAGGGATTTACAGCAAAATCTCATCTTGCTGCAACACAGAGCCCTGGCTCTGCTCACCAAGGCTCACCCTGTCCGAATCCTTGGGTTGGGTCACCTCCTCCAACCCCACAGAATCACAGAATTGTCTCAGACCTCTAAGACCATCAAGTCCATCTGGGCAAGTTTCCTCTCTCTGCGATGTGATGGTGAAAGGCAGGAAGAGAGCTAACACCCCATGCTCAGGGTTTTGGAGGGACCGAGCGGGAGGACTCATAGCTGTCTTTCATCTCCCTCTTTAACTTTTCAGGAAAACCCAAGTTATAAAGGAGACGTGGCTGAGCCCAAAGCAGCGCCCACGGTGAGCTGTGTGCAGCCTCGCTAGCAGAAATGCTGCTGCCGCTGCCTGAAATCACGCCGTCTCTTAGATTCTGCCTGAAAGCAGGGAAATGCCCCAAAACAGAGCCTGCCCTGGGGACAATGCCTGCGAGGTCCCTGCTTGGTGCCAAAGCTGTGGTTGGAGACTGTCCCACTGCCCAGCAGAGCATCCCTGCACCCCGCAATGTAGAGTAGCATCCTTATGTCCCGCTTGTAAGAGGACCCTGCCGAAATCTGTCGGAGGGGTCCCAGTGCATGTTGGATCCCCCAAGCCACAGGGAAGTGCTGGTAGAAGAGAAATTTGGACTTTCAAGGGGTTTTTTTCCTCTCTTTTCCGTTGGTGAGGTTTGGAGAAGGGGTGGCCTCGTAGCTCGGGTGCATCACGCCGCGCTTGTGCTCTTGCAGCCCCTCGTGCATCTCCACGCTGCGAGGCTCAGCCCGGCATCTGAGCAAAAGCTTCTGCTCTGAGCGTTGCCGTGGCGTGTCTCCTCCGATGCCGCGTGTGCGGGGAGGCTGGGCTCGGTGGGGTGGCTGCCCCACACCTGGCTCAAAGCCGTTTTCCCCGGTGCAGGGGGGCAGCAGCCGCGCCAGCCGCAGGAACACAGGGGAGAAGATCAAATACCGGCTGGTGGCCGTGCCCCATGGCAATGACATCGCCTCCCTCTTCGAGCTGGACCCTACCACGCTGCAGAAGACAGATTCCTTCGTCCCACGGTATGTGAGCACATGTTACCACAGAGGGGTTGAATGAGTCCAGAGGAGGCCACGAGGATGATCCAAGGGCTGGAGCAGCTCTGCTGTGAGGACAGGCTGAGAGAGCTGGGGCTGTTCAGCCTGGAGAAGAGAAGGCTCTGGGGAG
>NW_010295133.1:22823-27604 GCF_000700745.2 Antrostomus carolinensis
CCCTCCCTGGAAGTGTTGAAGGCCAGGCTGGATGAGGCTTTGAGCAACCTGGTCTAGTGGAAGGTGTCCCTGCTGATGGCAGGGGGGTTTGGAACTGGATGAGCTTTAAGGTCCCTTCCAACCCCAACCAGTCTGGGATGCTATAAAGAAGGGGAGGTTTCATCGCGTGGTGGGGAATTTTTAGCAAGTCTGTTCTTGGAAGGGCTTTGTTGGGTGTTGGGGGAAGTGGTGGGTGCTGGTGTGTCCTCGTGGGGATCACTCACAAGGACACTGTGTCATTTGTAGGAACTCCTACGTGAGGCTGCGCCACCTCTGCACCAACACCTGGATCCAGAGCACCTACGTGCCCATTGACATCGATGAGGAGAGACCCATTCGCCTCATGGTACGGCCCCACTCCCTCCTACCCTGTGCCCCAATAGCTCTTAGCTCCTTCCCACCCAGCACCCAGCCTTTCTCAGGGACTGAAATATCCTGATGATCCAAGGGGGTGGCTGGACACCAGCCTAGAGCCCATCCCAGTAGCCTAGAGCCCATCCCAGTAGCCTAGAGCCAACCCCAGTAGCCTAGAGCCAACCCCAGTCTTTCTGATGGGGACAAACTGGGTCACTGACTTCACCCAGACTGGTGGGGACATGCTTGGCATTGTCCTGTCTGTGTGATGCTGCTTCCCTGTTGTTTCCCAGTTGGGCACATGCCCCACCAAAGAAGACAAAGAAGCTTTTGCCATCGTCTCCGTGCCCGTGTCTGAGATCCGAGATCTGGACTTTGCTAATGACGCCAGCTCAATGCTGGCCAACGTGGTGGAGAAGATGAATGAAGGTTTTCTCAGCCAGAATGACCGAAGGTAAAAAGTCATTTCCCTTGGGAGATGGGGCCATGCTGAGCTCCTCCAAGGGCTCTCCAGCATCGCTGCAGGATGGGGCCCCTGCCTGGGTCTTGGTGCCAGCGCTTTCCTGCCCACAACCCAAATCCACGCCTGCTTCTCCCAGGAGTCTGGCGAGGAAACCAGATAACACCGCAGCCCCGCTCCGGCCCCTCCTTTACCGCTAGAAAAATACCCGAGGGGCTGAGAGATGGCCCCACGATAGGGGCAGCCGGGTTAGTCACGGTATTATTTTTAGGTGGGTGGGTTCTTGGTGCTTCCTGAGCAAACACAGATCCCCCGTGGGACAGAGTGAGCCGCTTCCGCCCTGCCAGCCCCACACGGGTCCCGTGAAGGTGACTAAGGGGGCAGAGGCGTTAAATGCAAAATCTCCAGCGTGAATCACGAGCAAAGGCCTCTGGCATTTACCCTGGCACACAGAGTTTCCTGAGGAACCATAGGGGCTGTAGAACCTCTTGCTTCAGGGCAGTCGTTGACCTCGAGCAGGATCGACCAGCAGCTCCCCTTGCAGCTCCCTCTGAACGTGGCTCTTTGGTCCTCCAAAGTGCACCAGCATCATCACAGGGACCTGAGTCTTGAGTGGGTTGTGTGGGGTGGGTGAGCAGCTCCCCTGAGCCCACTTGTACCATGTCCCTTTGCAGGTTTGTGATCCAGCTGCTGGAGGACTTAGTGTTTTTTGTCAGTGATGTCCCCAACAATGGCCAAAACGTGCTGGACATTGTGGTGACCAAGCCCAACCGGGAGCGGCAGAAGTTGATGCGGGAGCAGAACATCCTAAAGCAGGTGAGTGTACCTGCACCTGAGCAAGGTTGAGGTTCTGCAGAGATGTCCTGCTCTGCCCAGGGCCATGCTGGAGGCCAGGAATCTGGAAAACCTCATGGAGAAAGTGTAGCTGATCTCCAGCTCATGTCCAAGTGGTGCGCCAAGCCCTCCTGTCCAGCATAGCTGGTGTCCAGCCATGGTGTGGAGAGGAACACAGCACTTATCATCTTTGCTTTTGGGCAGATTTTTGGGATCCTGAAAGCCCCCTTCAAGGACAAGGGTGGAGAAGGGCCCCTGGTGAGGCTGGAAGAGCTGTCAGACCAGAAGAATGCTCCCTACCAGTACATGTTTCGGCTGTGCTACCGCGTGCTCCGGCACTCGCAGGAGGACTATCGCAAGAACCAGGTGCATGGGGGGTGACGGGGGGGAACCCCCATCCCACCACGTGTTGCAAAGCTCTGAAAGGCTGATGAGGTCTTGGTGGGGCAGGGAGACACATTACCAGACCCCAACACCCAGCCCCATGTGCTCATCATCTCTCTGCCCACTCCAGGAGCACATTGCCAAGCAGTTTGGCATGATGCAGTCTCAGATCGGCTATGACATCCTGGCTGAGGACACCATCACTGCCCTGCTGCACAACAACCGCAAGCTGCTGGAGAAGCACATCACGAAGACTGAAGTGGAAACCTTTGTCAGCTTGGTGCGCAAGAACCGCGAGCCACGGTGCGTGTCTGGAAAGGTCCCATCCCAAAGGGTTTTGTGCAGCATGATGGGTGGGATGTGCCTCCACCAGAGGTGGAAAGAGCCCCCATGGACCTCCCCTTTCACAGTGAGCTGTCTCTGTTCTGTAGGTTTTTGGACTACCTCTCGGACCTGTGCGTGTCCAACCACATTGCCATCCCCGTCACCCAGGAGTTGATCTGCAAGTGTGTGCTGGACCCGAAGAACAGTGACATCCTCATCAAAACTGAGTGAGTAGCCAAGGGGAGATGTTTTCCACGTTGGCGGTTTGGTGCCTGGTCCTGCCTTCTACCAGCTCCCACAGTGCCCTGGTAGAACCTCCATCACCCCTAGAGGTGCACCCGCTCCTCATCCATGGGAACATCTCCAGTTTTACCCCTTTTCCACCCCAGGCTGAGGCCAGTGAAGGAGATGTCCCAGACCCACGAGTACCTGAGCATTGAGTACTCGGAGGAGGAGGTCTGGCTCACCTGGACAGACAAGAATAATGACCACCATGAGAAAAGCATCCGGCAGCTGGCACAGGAGGCCCGGGCTGGCAATGCCCATGATGAGAACGTCCTCAGCTACTACAGGTGACAATCCCACGACATCTTCTCCCCAGGTGAGGATGTAAGGGTTGCACATACTCACACCCTCTCCCTCTCATCCCTGGGCAGGTACCAGCTGAAGCTCTTTGCCCGCATGTGCCTGGATCGCCAGTACTTGGCCATCAAGGAGATCTCCCAGCAGCTGGGTGTGGACCTGATCTTCCTCTGCATGGCAGATGAGATGCTGCCCTTTGATCTCCGGGCGTCCTTCTGCCACCTCATGTTACACGTGCACGTGGACAGGGACCCCCAGGAGCTGGTGATGCCTGTGAAGTTTGCACGGCTCTGGACCGAGATCCCCACGGCCATCACGATCAAAGAGTGAGACACATTTGGGCTTGCAGCAGCTTTGAGGGACAGGGCAGGAGGTGGGATGGTAGATGCCATCCCATGTTAGGGACTGGCTTGGCTTTTGCAGGGAGGAGGGCATTTGTGGAATGAATTTAGCAGGTCTCAGGATTCAGAAGGTAGAAGGCTCCATCACAGTCATGAGCATCACTTCTGGGTGTGATGGCTCAGCAGCTGCCTGGACAGTGTGCTCCTTCCAGGATGGGTGCGAGGAGACTCGCTGCCATCGAGCTCACCCCCACCATCTCCCTTTGCAGTTATGACTCGAACCTCAATGTCTCACGCGATGACAAGAAGAACAAGTTTGCGAGCACCATGGAGTTCGTGGAGGACTACCTCAACAACGTGGTGAGCGAGGCGGTGCCCTTCGCCAATGAGGAGAAGAACAAACTCACCTTTGAGGTACGAGACCTGCTGATGTCACCAGCACGTTGCAACTGCCTCTGCAACAAGGGTGGCCACGCTGGCATCCCTCTCTCCCCCATCTTTGTTTCTCCTGCTCAGCTCTGAGCATGGCAAGGTCTGGAGATGCCTTGTCCTTCCCCAGGTCGTCAGCCTTGCCCACAACCTCATCTACTTCGGCTTCTACAGCTTCAGTGAGCTGCTGCGCCTGACGCGGACGCTGCTGGGCATCATTGACTGTGTCCAAAACCCCCAGCTGATGATGCAGACGGTCTACAACGATGAGGTGACAGGTGAGTCCCTGCTCCATTACCAGGCATGGTCCTGCAGGATGGTGTTTTCCATGGGCTGCTCAGTGCTTTCCAGTTTTAGCTGCAAGAAAACAAGCCACTGGTTTGTGACATGGAACCTTTGGCTGGGTCTGCACTGGGACACTGGAGGTGTTGAGCCCTTGGCCATGCCAGTCCCTCCTGTTCATTCTTGCATTAATATCTACAGCATTTTGCAGTCTAAGTGGGTCCCCTCTGTTGCTCCTCTGCCACCTCCCTTTCCATCTGCATTAACTCTGCCCACTGTGCCCACCTCTGCAGGGAAGAATGTGCGGAGGTCAATCCAGGGCGTTGGGCAGATGATGTCCACCATGGTGCTGAGCAGGAAACAGTCCATCTTCAGCTCTCCGAACCTCAGTGCTGGGTCTGCTCCAGAGCAAGTGGACAGAGGGAGGAGCATTGAGAGTGAGAACATTGTGGTGATGGAGACCAAGCTGAAAATCCTGGAGATCTTGCAGGTTGGAGCTGGTGGGGCGAAGGGGACCTGTGGGATGGGGTGGTGAGAGGAAGATGTGGGTTTCTGATGCAAAGAGACAGCTGGCATGAAGAGGGCACTCAATTTTGCTTTCTTCTTCTTCACTGCTGACAGTTCATCCTGAACGTGCGGCTGGACTACAGGATTTCCTACCTGCTTTCTGTCTTCAAGAAAGAGTTTGTGGAAGTCTACCCCATGCAGGACAGTGCAGCTGATGGGACAGCTCCAGCCTTTGACTCCACAAG
>NW_010295133.1:27639-30952 GCF_000700745.2 Antrostomus carolinensis
AAACCCCACGGCCTGGGGACACACGGAGGTGTGTCCTCCCCTGGGGAGGTCCACCCCTGGGGACACTGGGTGATGGAGGTGACAGCTCTAGCAGTTCTCCATCCACTGCTGCTGCTGCTGGCAGGGAGCATGGTGGGGATTGGAGCTTGTGCAGATGGGAATGGACACAATGTCCTGTGTCCATTGTGGGTGCTCAGAGCAGGAGGACCAGGGAGCTGGGTTGGTTCCTGTGGGGTTTCTGACGATGCATAGATCACCTTGGCCATCCTTTTCATCTCCTTTTCTTCTCCCTTCAGCTGCAGCCATGAACCTGGACCGGATTGGCGAGCACGCAGAAGCCATGTTCGGTGTGGGGTGAGTCCCTGCCCGCTCCGGTGCATAGTTAGCCTGGCCATAGGGCTCTTCCTCTCCTGTCCATGCTGCCGAGGCTGAAAGCTGCAGGTGATGAGGAAGATGAGGCTCTAAAGGCTAATGCAGCTGTCCCCATCCGCCCCGAGGGGTGACTGAGTGCACATGAGCTCCCACGTGGCTGTTAACACCAAGCGCTTTCATCCCGGCTTCAGGAAGACCAGCAGCATGTTAGAGGTGGATGACGAGGGAGGGAGGATGTTTCTGCGGGTGCTGATCCACCTGACCATGCATGACTACCCACCGCTCATCTCCGGCTCCCTGCAGCTCCTCTTCAAGCACTTCAGCCAGAGGCAGGAGGTCTTGCACACCTTCAAACAGGTAACCCTGGTGGGACGCTGCTCTGGAGCACCTCTAAGCCCTTGGATGGGTCTGAGCACCTTTCCTTGGGATGGAGGTCTGGAAGAGGAGGAGAATGGGGTTCATGCTTCCAACTGGAAACCCTTGGGAATGTCACTGCAGGTTCAGCTCCTGATCTCAGCCCAGGATGTTGAAAACTACAAGGTGATCAAGTCAGAGCTGGACAAACTCCGCACTATGGTGGAGAAATCGGAGCTCTGGGTGGACAAGAAGGGCAGCAGCAAAGGGGACAGCACAGTGGAAGGGAACAAGAAGGAGAAGAAAGAGGTGAGAGCCCTGAGCAAGACCCCGAGAACTGGAGTAGGAGAGGAGTGATGGGACAGAGCTGCAGCTCACTTCAGTCCCAACAGCTCTCGATGAGCCATGCACCCCTCTCCCTGGAAGAGGAGGGTTGGGGGGGGTCCTGTGGGTGTGGCCCCAGGATTTGGAGAGCTGCGGTGGGACCCTGATGCCATTTCTGTTCCTTTGCAGCATGCTGCTGATGAAGAGGTCATTGCTCCAGGAGAGAAAAGCAGCGAGAACTATCAGATAGTCAAGGGGGTAAGTGAGACCCAATCCTGTCCCCAAGGCTGTTCCTGGGCACACGGCCAGCGGTGTCGGCCTGGCCTGGGCTGGCACGGGTGCACCAGGCAGAGGGGATGGTGAAATCATGGGGGGGATTTCCAAGCTCTCCTGTGGTTCAGTAGAAATGAGTCCAAGCTAGGGCTTGTTCCTTCTAGCTTAGCACAAGGAGGAGCCTTGTCCGTCCCCAGGGCTCATGAGTGAGCCTGGCACTGGTGGGACTGGAAAGGAGAGGGATGGTGGTGGGCACAAGGACTCTCTCTGCATGGCATTGCAAGGGCGGTTTCTGAGGGGGGTGCCGAGATTTGTGAGCAATTCAGGGAGAACCTGGGTTTATGGAGGGCACATCTGGATTGCAAGCAAGCCCCCAGTGCTGGTGTTCATCCTGGTGGGCTCTCAGGCTCAGTTCCCCTCTGCCATGGACCTTCTCTCCCCAGATCCTGGAGCGGCTGAATAAGATGTGTGGGGTTGGAGAGCAAGTGCGCAAGAAGCAGCAACGGCTGCTGAAGAACATGGATGCCCACAAAGTGATGCTGGATCTGCTGCAGATCCCTTATGAGAAGGTGGGTGGGCAGAAGCCAATTGGTCCCAAAGTGTCCAGGGCAAACGGTGGGGGATGTGGGGACCCTCTTGCATGGCTGGGTCAGGGACAGCTGCCTGCTCCTGCTCTCCATCCCTCACCAACTCTGGTATTTCTTTTCTCTGCCCTTCCTCAGGGTGATGCCAAGATGATGGAGATCTTGAAATTCACCCACCAGTTCCTGCAGAAGTTTTGTGCTGGCAATCAGGAAAACCAGGCCCTGCTGCACAAACACCTCAACTTGTTCCTGACCCCAGGGGTAAGGAGAAGGGACAGAAGGGTGGTCACGGAGAGAGACTTCAGTCCCACCCCTGGGGCTGAGAGCAAGAGATACAAAAGCCAGGAGGAGATTTCAGGAGAGGAAGGGTCACAAGGCAGGGGGGGAGGCTGTTCCTCACAGCTCCTCAGCCTCACTCTGCTCCCCTGGTCCCACAGCTCCTGGAAGCTGAGACGATGCAGCACATCTTCCTCAACAACTACCAGCTCTGCTCGGAGATCAACGAGACGGTGCCGCAGCACTTCATCCACTGCGTGGCCACCCACGGCCGCCACGTGCAGTACCTTGACTTCCTGCACACCATCATCAAGGCTGAGGGCAAATATGTCAAGAAGTGTCAAGACATGATCATGACCGAGGTGAGCACCTCTGTCCCCAACCTGTGGGGCATGAGTGTGGGGTGTAGCAGGGCACTGCTCCCAAGAGACCTGTGGTTGGCTTCTTCCTTGAGGAAGAGCCTTACTTGGCCCTGTTGGCCTCTCCCTGGAGTAGGAAACATCTCAAGGAGCTCAATGCAAGATCCAAGAGCCAATAACCATGTTGGAGTCCCACAAGTTGTGATTTTTGATTGTGCTGCAAATCGCTGCTTTTCCCTGTAAATATGGGGCCCTTTCACCCTTCACCGGGTGCTCCTTCTCCTCGTCCCACTGCAGAGGACACCGTTTCCTCCCTTGCACCTTTTCTTATCCTCCTTCTCTGGAGTGCTGATTGCTGACCCCTCCTGACAGCTCACCAATGCTGGGGACGATGTGGTGGTTTTCTACAATGACAAAGCTTCACTGGCCACCCTTCTGGAGATGATGACAGCAGCCAGGGATGGGGTGGAGGAGAACAGCCCACTGATGTACCACATCTCACTGGTGGACCTGCTGGCTGCCTGCGCCGAGGGCAAGAATGTCTACACGGAGATCAAGTGCACATCCCTGCTGCCCTTGGAGGATGTGGTGCGGGTGGTGACACATGAGGATTGCATCACGGAGGTACGGGGTTGCCCAGCGAGGAGGGTGCTAGTGGCTTTGCTCCAATTGCCTTCTCCTGATGGTACCTGTGCCTCCCTCCTTCCCTGGCAGGTGAAGATGGCCTACGTGAACTTCGTCAACCACTGCTACGTGGACACGGAGGGGGAG
>NW_010295133.1:31053-51728 GCF_000700745.2 Antrostomus carolinensis
GCTACTGCATTGGATGGGGACAGATTGGTGTCACCAAGGCTCTCTTGAAGCCTGGGGAGCCAGCTGTGGGGTGTGGGCACCATGGGGACCTGTGTAGCTGCCACACTTCAGGCTAGAGAGGAGTCAGGGCTCTCTGGTGTAGACCCAGGAGGTGTCCCCAGCGACGTCCCTTGGCTCAGCAAGGTCCCAGCAGCGCTGCACGCCAGCAGCATCCAGCCAGGACATGTGCTTACCTCACCCTGGTACCATCAGCATCCTCCCTTCTCCTCACAGATGTGCAAGAAGCGAGAGAAGCGCCTGCCAGACCCTACACTGGAGAAGTATGTGCTGACAGTGGTGCTGGACACCATCAACGCATTCTTCAGCTCCCCCTTCTCAGAGAACAGCACCTCGCTGCAGGTGATGAGGCTGTAGATGGCCAAGCTGTGGCCAAAGGAAGGGAGGGTCTCATTGAGCCCCTTGAAACAAGGTCTGGACACACCTTGTACTGATCCATACCTGCTTTCTCTCTCCTGCAGACCCACCAGACCATTGTGGTGCAGCTTCTCCAGTCCACCATGAGGCTGCTGGAGTGTCCTTGGCTGCAGCAACAGCACAAGAGCTCGGTGGAAGCCTGCATCCGCACGCTGGCCATGGTCGGTAAGGAGAGATGCTCTGCTCCCCACCAACCAGGAGAATGCAGCCACCCTTGGTTGCCTCTTCTCCAGCAGTGAGCAAGGTCCATCATCCCTACTGTGGCCTTGGCAGGGTGTCCCAGTGAGATTCTGCTGGCCAGGAACGGGGAGGTTTGGCTCCAGGATGTGCTTTTATTGAGCTACATCTCCAGTCATGACCAGGGTGGTGTGGGGATAACCAAAACCTGAGCTTGGCTGGGAGATCCCTGGTGTGTCCCTGCTGGTGAAGGGCCTGGAAGCAAAACCAGCATTTGTGGTGGTTTTCCTTCTCCAGAACTTTGCCCTCAACCTGCCTGTGGCTGCCTGACTCAGGACAAGGGTTGTCAGCACTGAGTCACCCTGTGGAAAGGATTCCTTGGTGGTTAGACACTGGGTGGGGATTTCCTTTTGTAATTTGAGGCAGGGTGCTTACAACATCTCCATACTGGGCTTTCCCGACCAAAAACTGGAGGTGGTGCCTCTTTCCATCCTAGGTTGGGCTGGTGGAGGGGCTGTGGGCAATGTTGAACTGCAATGGGCAGGGATGGATGGAAATACTCCACCCCCCACTAAGCTGGAGGACTTTACTCTTGTATTTCACCCAAATCTTTAGTGCAAATGAAGGGCTGGTGAAGGGCTGCCCAGTGGGATAGGACCCAGCTGATGGTGTGGGGTGGGTCATGGCTGTCCTCAACCCTGGTTCCATCTCCTTCAGCCAAGAGCCGCTCCATTGCGCTGCCCATGGACCTGGATGCCCACGTCAGCTCCCTGCTCAACAGCAGCTCCACCAACACTGTGCAGAGGAACACGTCCAGCTACAAGACGGCCACGAGGACCTTCCCCCGCGTCTCCACCACCCCCAACCAGTGGGACTACAAGAACATCATAGAGAAGCTGCAGGTATGGAGCAGGGAGGCAACAGGGGCATGGATCAGTGCATGAGAGCAAGAAGGTGCTGCCTTGCAGAGGTCCCTCTCCTGTGCTTGTGTATCCTACTCATGCATTGACCCTAAAGGTGTGTGCTGTGACTTGTAGGACATCATCAATGCCCTGGAGGATCGCTTGAAACCGCTGGTGGAGGCTGAGCTGTCTGTCCTGGTGGATGTCCTCCACCGGCCAGAGCTGCTTTTCATGGAGGGGACAGAGGCGTTCCAGCGATGCGAGAGCGGAGGTTTCCTGTCCAAGTGAGGATGCTTTGCAATTGCCCAGGGATTGCTGGGAGTGCTGGGAAGGGCTGGTGACCTTCATCCTTTGTGGGTTGTGCATCCCAGTGTGTGCCCACAGCCTGGAGGGATGGCGGGGATGGTTCTCTCAGGGACCCCTTGTCCCTTGTGGTTCTGTGACGGTGGTTTTGCTGTGCCAGGCTGGTGCAGCACACCAAGGACCTCATGGAGACAGAGGAGAAGCTCTGCATCAAGGTGCTGAGGACGCTGCAGCAGATGCTGGTGAAGAGGAACAGATATGGCGAGAGGGTGAGCAGCGTGGTCCCATGGCACGTCCCCAGCCCTGCTCCTCATCCCATGGGTGCTCAGCTTTGTTCTGCTCTAGTACTGGCCCTGGTGTTGAGGGACTCATGACGTTTATTTGTCTTGGCAGGGCAACCTGCTGCGGAAAATGCTCCTGAACAATTACCTGCAGAAGAAGTCCAGCTCCAAAGGAGAAATCGTGGATGCTGCTGGGGCAGGTGAGTGCTTCTCTCCTGCACTTTCCTTGCCTCTCTGCGCTGCTGACATCCCCCTCAAATGCCCAGCTCCTGAGCCATGGTGGGATCAAGGCTGTAGCTGGTCTCCATGCCCCCACCTCCATGGGAGTAAAGGATTTGGGGAGAGGAAGGGATAGGACTGAGATGCCCCCAGCAGTGGTTTAGCTGAGCTCACACTATTGCACAACAGCAGCATCACATCCATCCATGTCCTCTCATACAGGCCAAGACCAGGACTGGTCTGCTATCGCTGCTGTCCAGTGCCGGCTGGACCGAGAAGGAGCCACCAAATTGGTGGCTGACCTCATCATGAGCACCAAGAATGAGAAGATCTTCCAAGAGAGCATCCTGCTTGCCATCCGGCTGCTGGATGGAGGCAACACGGAGATCCAGGTGCTGAGCCCTGGGTGTATGGTGGGCACCAGCCCCCAGGGGATTGAGCAGCCACAGTTTGATGGGTGCAAGTGGAACCATCCCAGCACCTGGAAGACATGGGTGCAGAGCAGTCCTCCATCCTGGGTTGACCATTTGGTTGGATGTATTTGCTGGCTGCCCAGAGGAGGAACTGCAGGAATCTGTGTGGTTTTCAGTTGTCCAGCTCTGTGGCTGGCTGCTGTGGAAGGGGCAGGTTGTTGTAGGTTGTTTCTGGAGTCATGCTGATGCCCTCTGCCAGGTACTGCTCACCTGGCTCAGGGCTGCAGCTCTTGGGTGGTAACTCATGGGTTATGTTGAGTCCTTTATCACAGGGAAGACAAAAAATGGTACCTGTGAAAACCAGTAAGTTCTAGACCTGGAGCTGCTGTGAGTGCTGCTTGCTCTGTCCCTCACTCTGATTTTAGGGTAAGGGAGAGCACAGCAGCAGGGGACAATCCACCCCCTAAATCCAAGATGACTGTGATGTCCACGGCTGTTGCACAGAAATAAACCTGCTCACCAGGTTATCTCAGACAAGGTCTTGAGTGCCAGAGGCTACCAAATACTAGAACAGGTTGCCCAGAGAAGCTGTGGCTGCTCCTCCCTGGAAGTGTTCAAGGCCAGGTTGGATGAGGCTTTGAGCAACCTGGTCTAGTGGAAGGTGTCCCTGCTGCTGGCAGGGGGGTTGGAACTGGATGAGCTTTAAGGTCCCTTCCAACCCAAACCAGTCTGGGATCCTATGATAAACCAGAGGGGAAGACAGGGACAATTCAGACCCCATGATGGAGACTTGAACAAGTGCCTTCCCTCCTCCCAGAAATCCTTTTACAACCTCATGACAAGTGACAAGAAGTCTGAGAAGTTCTTCAAAGTTTTGCATGACCGGATGAAGAAGGCACAGCAGGAGACCAAGTCTACAGTGTCTGTGAACATGAGTGACATCGGGAACAAGCCTCGTGAGGACAAAGACGAGCCTGACCCTGGCACCAAAGGTAAGGGGCCATGTCCTCTTAGTAGAGCCAATGCCTGTCTCGTTGGACAGCCTGATGCTAACGAGGTTGGATTGCCATCTAGGACGAGGAGACACCTTCCTGATGCCTGGCACCCCCTCCCGATACCCGATGGCCATAGGGTTTCGGAAGGGCCATGACACTGGGGAGCAGGGTCAGAACAATGAAATGGGAGTGACGGTCCTGATCATGGAGCCCATCCTGCGATTCCTGCAGCTGCTCTGTGAGAACCACAACAGGGACCTGCAGGTTGGTTACGGGGGCTGCTGGGGGATCAGGGCAGAGGTCACAGCACTGGGGTGTGGGAAGGTTGGGCTCTGCCTCAATTTGGTTCAAAAAGGCATTGTACCAGCCACTGTGCCTCAGTTTCCCCATCTGCAAATGCACCATCCCTTATGGATAACTTTGGGTGTTGTGGAAGGAGCTGTTCATGGCACGGCTGTGTGCTGCTCTCGTAGGTCTGTACAGAATCCCAGAATTGCCTGGATTGGAAAAAACCTTTAAGCTTATCAAGTCCCATCATGTACCCAACACTGACAGGTCCCCAACTAACCCATGTCGCTCAGCACTATGTCTACACGACTCTTCAATCCCTCCAGGGATGGGGACTCCACCACTGCCCTGGGCAACCCCTTCCAATGCCTCAGAACCCTTTCAGCAAATAAATTCTTCCTCACATCCAATCTCAACTGCCCTGGGTGCAACTTGAGGCCATTTCCCCTCATCTAATTTTGTATGTTACAGAGGTGGTCCCAGCCCAATTCTCCATCAAACTGCAGCTGGAGGGGGTGTTGGGAGGGGGATCAGGACTGTCCCCCCCATCAGTGGTGCCGCTCAGCCCCATAACTCCATGCTTTGCTCAACAGAACTTCCTCCGCTGCCAGAACAACAAAACCAACTACAACCTGGTGTGTGAGACGCTGCAGTTCCTCGACATCATGTGTGGCAGCACCACGGGGGGACTGGGGCTGTTGGGTCTCTACATCAACGAGTACAATGTGGCCCTCATCACCCAGACTCTGGAGACCCTGACCGAGTACTGCCAAGGGCCCTGCCATGAGAACCAGGTCTGTGGGTATCACTGTTACATCTGGGTCGTTCCTGGTGTGTTTGGGACATTTTATTGCTTATCAGGGACACCCAAGGGACGATCTGGGGGGGGGACGACGTATGGGAAAGCAGCTGGGGACAGGAACAGCTCTGGGTTTCAGGGTGTGAATGGGAGGGGAATGTGGGCAGCAGAAGATGTCAGGGTGCACAGGGTTCTGAGCTACTGCTCAGCTAGATGCAAATGGGGGTTAAAGAATATAGTGATGCAAACGGTGCCCTGTCCCTGGGGAGAGGAGATGTGGGGCTCCTGGGGTGATCAGGCAGGGTCAGCACTTGTAGGCAGGGCATTCTTCTGGACCTGGGCTGTGTTGGAGGGTGAAGCTGGGAGGACTGGAAGCATCTGCAGAATAACACATTGTGTTGCTTCCCCAGAGCTGCATCGTGACCCACGAGTCCAACGGGATCGACATCATCACAGCCCTCATCCTCAATGACATCAGTCCCCTCTGCAAGTACCGGATGGACCTGGTCCTGCAGCTGAAGGTGGGCAGAGCTTTGGGCTGGGGTGGTGGGTACATGTGTGGGCATCATCACTGTGTGGGCTTGCTGGTATGGCCATGGGGCACGCTGTCGGGTGGAGATGGCCACTATAGCAGGGACTGTGCATGTGTCAGGTCATTGAGCATGGGAGCACCTGGGTTTCGTGGGACAGGGCTGGTGCATCTCCACTGTGAGAGGCTCAGGTGTCTCTAGCACGTGGGACTTGCAGTTGTCCAGGGCATGGGGGGTTTCTGCCCTGGGCAGAGGCAGGGCACAACTCCCCTCAGCAAGGGCTTCTCCTCACCAGGACAATGCCTCCAAGCTCCTCTTGGCCCTCATGGAGAGCAGACACGACAGTGAAAATGCCGAGCGGATCCTCATCAGCCTCCGCCCTCAAGAACTGGTAAGAGCTGACAGCAAAACACCCACAGCCTTGTCCCAGTGAGCCCCCAGCCTTCCCAGTTCATCCCATTGCTGGACCTCTTCTGCCTGTGGGTTCTGATGCAGTTTCTGATTTGCAATCCAATAAACATCTCAGCTGGTGCCGTAACACTGGTCACACACCACCTGCTGCACGAGCATCCTCTCCTGATGGCATTCCCAGAGCTGTTCATGGATAGGGAAGGAAAACAGGGCAAGGAGATGGGGAGAAGCTCACTGTCCCTCTGCTGCCTTCCAGGTTGACGTGATTAAGAAGGCCTATCTGCAGGAGGAGGAGTGTGAAAATGCTGAGGTTTCTCCCCGGGAAGTTGGACACAACATTTATATACTGGCACTGCAGGTATGGATGCTGCAATCTGCTGTGACAGCAGGGTCCCTGCCAGGCTGGGCTCCCCATTCCCTGCTGAGCTCCCACTCACCAATTTGCACATTTTTTCTCTATATTTCTTTATATTTCCTCCAGCCTGGCTGGCTTCCTTGGGGAGACATGGCTGGGATATGGGCTTTTGGCTCCTGTGAAAAGCTAGCCCCCAGCTTGCTGGCCATCCCACTCTCCTAGACACCCCATGTCCCACTGCCCTGGACACCCCATGTCCCACTCATCTGGACACCCAATGTCCCACTCATCTGGACAACCAATGTCCCACTCCCCTGGACATCCCATGTCCCACTCCCCTGGGCACCAGTAGCCACTCACCAGCCAGTGCTCACCCAGCTACTGCTGTCCCTCTTCCAGCTGTCCCGACACAACAAGTCCCTGCAGCAGCTTCTGAAGCCAGTGAAGCGAATCCAGGAGGAGGAGGAGGAGGGCATCTCATCCATGGTATGAGGAAGCCTCGGGGATGAAGGCAGAGCCCCAGCCGTGACTGGAAACTGTAAAAAATCTGCTTCTTCCACCCTCACTGAGCCAACTTGGGTCTTGTTGTTTCAGATTTGATGGGGTTTGATATTCCCCAGGGGGACTAAAGAAAGAAAAACTTATCAGTGCCCTTGTAGCCAAAACGATAAGTCCAAAGGCACATGCACCAAGCTCCAGAGAGCTGTATTGATGGGGCTCAGCGTAGGGTGACATCCACCTCGCTGCAGGGACAGGCTGGTGGCCCTGATGGGTCCTGCTGGTACCTGCTTTCTCCCCTTCCTTTCAGAAAAGGAAAGACTGAGTCCTTTGCTGTCATTTCTTGCTTAGGTACCTTAGATCCCAAATGAGATTCAGCAGTAATATGATTTCCCTGGGGTTTTATGGGCATTGATTTGTAATTTGTGGATTAGCAGCATTTGGATGTAATTATTGCAGGGAATTGAATGTCTGTCACCTCAGGGAGGGCTCGTACTCCTTTAGGAAGCTTTAATTCATTTGCTTTTCCCTGAAACCTTATCAGCTCTGGTAGATTTTGAGGAACGCTGTTGGCAGTGCAGAGTCAGACCTGATTCCCCCGGCTGAGGCCACTCTCATCCTCTCTTCCTCTCCCCACATCCCAGCTCAGCCTAAATAACAAGCAGCTGACGCAGATGCTGAAGTCAACAGCTCCAGTCCAGGAAGAAGAAGAGGACCCACTGGCTTATTATGAGAAACACACATCCCAGATTGAGGCAAGACCTGGTAGCTCTTGGGTTCCCAGTGTGAGTGTGGTCAGTGAATCCCCCCCGGGTGCTCCAGCTGCCTCGTGCCCAGTTATTTTGCACTGGGATCCTTCCCATCCCTGTGCCAGCAAGAAGCAGACAAGCTCTTGGCTCTGCAGAGAGCTGGTGGCATTAGCAGAGCCCATGGGGAGCTGGGGATGGAGCTGCCCACCCAGCCCCTTCCTTTTTCTCCTCACAGCAGCTGGGTGCAGCTGTTTCAGTAGCTCTGTCCCTGTTTGCCAGCACGGAGCTCCTTGTAGATGGGTCAGCCAGGGTTTGGGCTCTCTCAGCTTTCCCTCCAGAGCTGCCTTTGCTGGGTCCATTTGTAGCATTGTACACGAATGGCCGGTGATATTTGGATCCCAGTGGAACGGGAGGGAGGTAGGAAAGAGGAAACCAAAGCGGGGCAGGGGCAGGATCTGACGGCACCTTCCCCTTCGTCCTGCTTCCTGCAGATTGTGCGCCTGGACCGAAGCATGGAGCAGATAATCTTCCCGGTGCCTGGCATCTGTGAGTTCCTCACCAAGGAGACCAAGTACCGGCTCTTCACCACCACGGAGCAGGATGAGCAGGGCAGCAAAGTCAGTGATTTCTTCGACCAATCTTCCTTCCTCCACAATGAGATGGAATGGCAGAAGAAACTGCGCAGTAAGAGCAAAGCCAGACCTTCCCTGGCCACCACGGGCTCCTCAAACAGCCTCTGTTGTGAGACTGGGAGGCTTTGAACGGGCTGCAAACCCTGGCAGCAGCCTGGAAATCACATCTCCGAGCTCCTCATGCCCCTTGCACTGCAGAGCACAACACACTGAGCAGATTGCAGGGAGTGGAGGTTAATCAAGATCCCAGGGATGCAGTTCCTCTGTAGTCTGAAATGCATTTTGCAGCACATTCCCTGGGATTACACCTGCAGGTGTTTTCCTCTGGAAAGCCCTCTCTCCATTTGTTTTCAGTTGCCTTCTCCTAAGCCAGGAGCTAACAGCTACATATGGGAAATAAAACCTGTTTCTCTGCACCCTGCAGACCTGCTTAGGTGCTTTCAGGGCTGCAGCAGGACGGAAATCCTGGCTTAAAATAACAGGAGCTCAATAAAGAGTCACACTATAAATACTGTGATGAAGCGAAGGAATAGTGTAGCAGCTCTGAAAACACTTGCAGATCCAGTCAAAACTATCTTAGGAATTCAGAAGGAAATAAGTTTCCAGTATGGATGGGAAATTGCTGGCTGGGTCTCCTCTGGGACCGAGCACCAGGGCTGAAAACACAAAGGCACTGTTGTTTTGAAGGACGTGGAGGTGGGAGATGGGGAGGAGGGTGAGGAGGAGAACCGAGCTGATCTGATTCCGAGGTGCCAGAGGAGGTCAAAGGGCCAAGAAATGTGAGCAGTAACATTTTGAACTTGCCCTCCCATTTCAGCAGATAAGGAGGGAGCTTTTATTAATATTTTGAAGGAAGTGGGAGGCCAGGGTCCCTCTGGGCCCTCTAGCTGTACTCAGCCAAGCCCTTCAGATATCTGGGAGGACAAAACCTTCCCCATTTGGCACAAAGTTGGCTGAGATTGGTGTGTTTGCCTCCTCTCCCTCCAGGCATGCCGCTGATGTACTGGTTCTCCCGCAGAATGACGCTCTGGGGAAGCATTTCCTTCAACCTGGCTGTCTTCATCAACATAATCATTGCTTTCTTCTACCCCTATGTTGAAGCCACCTCCATGGGTAAGTGTCCCAGTGTCTGCTGCTCCTCGAGGTGGAAGAAAAAAGGGACCTTCCTATGCAGGAAAACTGGTCCCTGTACCTGTATTGACCCCACCCTCAGTCTCCTTTTGACTCCTAAAGCCCCAAGTCCTTTCTGCTGCTCAAGGGAAGGGATTGAGTCAAGATTTCAGTTGCCAGCCCTCCCACTGTTTTCTTCTTGGGGAAAAGTCTCTTCCTCCTGGGCTGTGCTTTCCCCGTTTGTAAAATGAGGGGAGCAATGACAGCACATGTACCCGCTGTCAGGCAAAGCCTTGTTGTTCACAGTGGTTTTGGGATCTCAGATAAAAGATGTTTAAAAAGGAAGGAAGGAAGTTGTGGCTGCTCCTCCCTGGAAGTGTTGAAGGCCAGGCTGGATGAGGCTTTGAGCAACCTGGTCTAGTGGAAGGTGTCCCTGCTGCTGGCAGGGGGGTTGGAACTGGATGAGCTTCAGGGTCCCTTCCAACCCAAACCAGTCTGGGATTCTATGATATCAGTAGGAACTCTCTTAGTCAATACTAGTCTTTGCAGACAAGTTTAATTTCTCTCTTTTTTTCCCTTCTGATAATCAGCACATCAGTTTTTCTGGACAGTCTGGACAGTAGCACAGTGTCCAATTGGCAGCATGTATTTAATCTCGTGCTGTTTCATTGTTGTGGGTCTTCTCTTCCCAGGAGTGCTGGATTCCCCACTGATCTCACTGCTCTTCTGGATTCTGATCTGCTTCTCCATCATGGCCCTGTTCACTAAGCGCTATGGTGTCAGACCTCTCCTCGTGGCACTGATCTTACGATCGATTTATTATTTGGGGATTGGACTCACTCTGAACATACTGGGAGCTCTCAACGTAAGTTCTCCACATGCTGGAAAAATAGAGTTAGCAGCCCATGACACAGGAGGCTGTTCTGCATTCCTAAAGTGCAGCAAACCCCACTCCCTCTCATTTCTGGTTGTTCCCCAGCTGACCAACAAGATTGTGTTTGTGGTGAGCTTCGTGGGCAATCGTGGGACCTTCATCCGAGGCTACAAGGCCATGATCATGGATGTGGAATTTCTTTACCACGTTGGCTACATCCTGACGAGCGTCCTGGGACTCTTTGTGCACGAACTTTTCTACAGCATCCTGGTAAGATAAATGCAGATATTTGGGGCATGAAGGCAGCCTGTCTGCCCTGTTAGAAGCTAGAAGGTTCCTGTGACACCTTCCAGGGGCTGATTGATATGAGCAGTGAGAACAATTCACTGTGCTCTAATCTTTGCGTAGGCTGATCTTTCTGCCTTCCGACAGTATCTATTACTGTCTCTCTCCTCGTCTTTTTCTATCTCCCTCTTTCTAATCTCTACTGTCTGGGTCAGCTGGGAGACAACGTGAGCTGGTGAGGGCAGAGGCAGGGTGCATGTGTCCTATTCTTGGCTCTCCTACTGTGCATAAGTCACTTCATTCTTCTCTGCTTCCCTACAGTAACCTGGGAAACTTGAATGCTTTATGTGAAAGTTAGTCAAGGTCTGCTGAGTGAGCCAAGATCTCAGGATAAAAGGGGCTATAGATAGACCAGGCATTATCAAGAAAAGCAGCCCATGGCATTTCTTTGCTTCTGGCTCCTTTCAGCTGTTTGACTTGATCTACCGTGAGGAGACCTTGTTTAATGTCATCAAAAGCGTGACGCGGAACGGGCGCTCCATCCTGCTGACAGCCCTCCTGGCTCTCATCCTCGTCTACCTCTTCTCCATCGTGGGCTTCCTGTTCCTGAAGGATGACTTCATCCTGGAGGTGGACCGACTGCCAGACAGCAAAGCCAAAGGTTGTTCAGCCCTTGCCCTCGTTGGTTGGGGTGTTTGGGTTAGAGAGGGGCCAGGTAGAGCATGGGTTCCCTTCTGCAGCTGGACCATTGCATGAGACCCTGCTCCCTCCCCGCTGCAAAACCCACGCACATCTGTGTGTGTGTGTGTGTGTGTATGTGCCTTGTGGGGTTTAAACCCTTGGCACAAACTCCTGGTAGCTCTGGTTTTGGGGTTAGCTGAGAAGACAGCTGCCTGTGCCAACTGAGGGACCTTGTGCTGCAGAGAGCAGGGGTTTGGGGCTAGGGGGTGCAGAGAAGGGGGTGTACAGCTACAAATGAAGTTTTAGCACTGTGGAGGTCTTACTGAAACTTGAGCAAAAGATTTGAAGCCTAGAAAAGGCCAGGAGAATACGTAAAAACCTTTTTTTTTTTCAAGAAGATGTGGTTGAAAAGCATCTGTGACAGCAGCAAAGAGCTTTACTAAGGCAAGCTGATGCTCTGACAAGGCTGCGGTCTCTTTTACTTGCAGATAATCCCTTGGGGATGCAAAGGAACATGGAGACCTTCATGGAATCATGCAGCAGTGACAAAATTAGCTGTTCTGCTGTGCCCACTGCCTTGGAAGGTAAGTGAGCTCATTAGAAACGTTGATTCTGTTAGTGGCAGAGTAGGTTGGCTGCCTGGTTTGTCAGCGAGCTCAGAAAAATCCTGGCTTTTCAAAGGTGGAAACAAACAACCCACTTTCTGGCACGTGTTAGGCAAAAAGGCCTGCAAATTTTGCACTGACCTTGGCATTAAAACTGTTGAAGTAGATTCAGTTGAGTCATAAAGAAAGTGAGAGCTTCAGGAATGCTCAGCCAAACACCTCCTCAGCGAGAAGCAAGCTGGAGGAGCTGCTGGGAATTTGCTGGTTGGGAGATCCACAAGGAACATCTGCTCCCAGGAGATTTGTCATCCCCACAGCTCTAGATTCAGTGTAATAGTCTGGTACTTCAGCCCTGTCGATGATTTGGCTTTTTTTCATTTTATTTCCCTGCTCTGGTACTCTAGAAACAGATGCTGACCAGTGGGAACGTGCCTGCGACACGTTGCTCATGTGCATCGTCACTGTCCTGAACCACGGTCTGAGGAACGGAGGGGGCGTGGGTGACATTCTGCGGAAGCCATCCAAGGATGTGAGTTTGGGCAGCACACAGGACCCCTTTTTTCTGCTGCATATACTGCTGTGCAGCTGCCTGTCCTCCCTGGAAACCGTGACCCTTTCAGTTCTGTCCCCTTACACTGTTCTCCAGCACTTTCCTCCTCTCTTCCCCTGTCACGTCCCTGTCATTCCTCCTCACCTGGTGCCCTCAGCCCATGGCCTGTGTAACCAGGCAGCAGGGTTGGAGTGGTTAGAGGAGAGACGTGCAAGACACGCACTGATCCCTTTCATCCATTACAGGAGTCCTTGTTTCCTGCTCGGGTTGTCTACGACCTCCTCTTCTTCTTTATTGTCATTATTATCGTCCTTAACCTCATCTTTGGGGTCATTATTGACACCTTTGCTGATCTGAGGAGCGAGAAGCAGAAGAAGGAAGAGATACTGAAGACGACCTGTTTCATCTGTGGTGAGTGCTGGGACCTCAGTCTACAGGAATTATCTCAAAGCTCTTCCTCTCTTCTAAGGTTGAGGGAAGGAATTTCAGCTGATTTCTGGTTTTCATTTGGTTCACAGCAAAATTTAAATCTGTTCACTGATGGGTCACTGCAGCGTGAGGGGCCTTAACCAAGGACACAAACTGAGAGAGGAAATGATCTGTATTGTTTCCTCGCCTTCTGTTAATGAGGTGTTAAACTAAAACACCACACTGTGGAGTTCGTGTTGCTGTGCATCACTCCTGAGACCATCACTTAGCCAGTGGAAAAAAATTACTAAGGAAATAAAATACAGAGGATGTTCTAGAGTGCTTTCAGTCATGGGAAGGCATCCAAAAAAAAAGGGAAAAACCCAATAAGTAAGAGTTGTTTTTTTCTTAAAAGATCCACTGGGTGTATTTTATGCTTTTTAGATCCCTAGGCAGGAATAGCTAGTAAGGACTTTAAATAGAAGCCTCCTGAATACACAACTGGATTATTTTTCCCTGTTTTGGATGCTTGTTGTGTGCTAAATGCCAACTAATTATTAAAAGCACTTCTTAAAAGTCACACGTGGGAGAGGATATAATTATCTGTACTTCCTTTCACATTTGTTTGCTTGCTCACTTCTTACCTTCTCCTCTCTTCCCCATCTCCTCCCTTCTCGACTGCCTTTCCCAGGACTCGAAAGGGACAAGTTTGACAACAAGACAGTGTCCTTTGAGGAACATATTAAATATGAACACAACATGTGGAACTACTTGTACTTCATAGTGCTGGTGCGAGTGAAGAACAAGACAGACTACACAGGGCCAGAGAGTTACGTGGCGCAGATGATCAAGGTACGTGTGTGTGTCCTCTCAAGGCAGCTCTTTATTTCAACCTGCCTACCCTCGGGAAATATTTGAGAGCGAGGAGCTTGCCAAAGAAAAAAAGTTTTGAGGAGCTTTTGGAAAATATTTAGAAACATTTTTGTGCTGTAGTTCTTTCTGAGCTGGTTATTTCCACTTTGCAATCTCAGCCAACACCACATTGTCTGTTTGATGTTTTACACTGTGTATTTAAGGATTGAACCAAGGGCAGAAGCGAGCAGGAGAGTGTGTGACTTCAAGGTGATTTCAAGGCAAGAAGGGAGGGAAAGGAAATTTAGAAAAGAAAAACTTGTGAACTTCAGCTCAGAAGGTTGTAAGAAAAAAAAATAGAAATGGACCATTAGTGGAAAATTTGCAAAGATACAGACAAGCCTGTGAGAATTTCTTTAATCTCTAAGCACAGGCAGGCTTCCTGTTAAATCCTACCAGGTCTCTTCCCTCCTCCTGACCCCCTCCTCCAACTCCTATTCTCCATGATCACCTTTCCAGAACAAGAACCTTGACTGGTTCCCCCGGATGCGAGCCATGTCACTGGTCAGCAATGAAGGGGAAGGGGAACAGAATGAGATCCGAAATCTTCAAGACAAACTCAACACCACCATGAAGCTGGTCTCCCATCTCACCTCCCAGCTGAATGAGCTGAAGGAACAGGTACTAAACACTTTTAATAAAAATAGGAACACTTGAGGAACACCTGACTGTAGAAACCTGCTGTCCTTACCAAAATAGACATTGATTGCAGGGAACAGGAGGCAGAACCAGTCCAAGCCAGTACAACTTCAATACAAAGCCAAGGGCTCCTGCAGCTCTTGTTGGGGAGGTCAGGGACACATGGGACAAGTGCTTTTTGATATTTCCTCATCAGCCAGAGTCAACTCACCGGGTTTTCTGGCAGATGCTTAAAGCCCTGGTCAGTCACAGACTAGAGGAGCACGTTAGTGAATAGAGGTGGCCTGGTTTCCTACCTCACTTGTGTCCTTGTTTGAACTCTAGATGACAGAGCAACGGAAGCGCAGACAAAGGATGGGGTTTGTGGATGTCCAGAACACCATGAATCATTAAGATGGAGAAGAAGCATCAGCTTTACCCACCGAGGGACTACACATTCGTTATCAGCTAACGAGGCTGCTTATTCCTGGATTCCATTCATGGATGTCACTGTCAGAAAAAAGATGGAGCACGCAGAAGGGCTTCAGAGTCAACATTTCCCTTAGAGAGCTTGTAAGAAATTCAGGAACCAGGGACTGGCCAGGATTCCTCACGATACCTGGACCCACACGTTACTCTAACGCCCTTGTAGGAAGATAAATCATACAGGACTTTTATTCCTCATTGCAATAACTCTTTATTTTGCAAATGTGGAGGGTTGTATCTTTATCTCCATGCGCTACACCCTGATGGCCTCCACCTCAGGTGTGGTGTAACTAGCTGTAGGGCTGCAATATTTAACTTATTCCAAGAGTGGCACTAGTACATGTGGATCTTTGCAAACCAGCCATCGTATTTGCTGTACCTGCTCCATGCTGATCCTTCTCCATTTAAAGAATTCTGTTCATCGCTGGGGTGCAGTAAAGAGGAGCTAAAGTCAAAGGAGAGGGATTTGTTAATTTAACTCACCAGATGAGGATGAGTATCCAAGCTTGTACTAGTACAAACTAGTCTTTTGCCTTCTGTGGACCAAGGCTATCTGGGCAGTAGTAGTAGGAGACTGCAGGTTTACAGGAGTTCACTGTGAAGGGGTGTCCTGTGTTTTAGTTTCATCTCTGGCGTAATGTTTTACTTTTTTGTTTTGTTTTGTTTTGGTTTTTTTGTTACTGTTACTTAAGAACTAAAGTGTAAATTGCCTTAACTAAATTAAATACAAAATCATGTTACAATAAAAACTTAAACCTGGTCAAGAAAGCGCCCTTCCTGTGCACTCTGATATGTAATGGAGCTGTTATAAATAGAAAGAGAGAACAATCCAAAGACCTGAAGCCAAACCAGGGCTGTATTACCCAAGGTGCTCCACAACCCAATGCTTTCAGCTCCAGATGTTAAACTTTAAAATGCAGTACAATGCTCCAGTCAGAAGATGAATGCTACCATGAAGAACTACCTTGAACACCAGCCTTGTTTTCTGAAGCTTTGGATTAAAGCCTGCTGCAAAGTTTCAAAGTCTTCCTACTTGCCAGGAAAACGCTGTTCAGATACATAAAAAGGAGCAGCTGTTGGTGCTGCCTGGAGCCAAGCAGAGTCCTGGCATCGCTGTGTTCTAGACACTCATCCTTCCCAAGCCAGGCAGTGCTGTAGCCACCCCAACTACAGTCCTGTGCCTCTGCCTCCCAAGAATAGACACTGATGCAAGCACTAAAGCTTTAAAAAGGAATAAAAATAGGCCACAGCAGTGAACTAAGCACATCTGAAATTTGATTATGGCCCTATATACCAATATCTTTATCCCACAGATATGCAGTAACCCAGACGGAACCTTCTCTTCACACTGAAGGAAATCTGCATATAGCTAGCTGGACCAGCAGCACACCACTGCAGCATCTGATTGAAATCTCAATTAAACCCTTTAACACTGTCCCACCATCACCACAGTAAACTCACCCTCATTCCTCTCCTGTTGTCTTCTCAAAAGGAAAAATAAATGTGATTATTAAAAGTTATCCCTCCCTCAATTTCACTGTTACCAGTGCTGACACACAGAAACACAAGCAGAGCTGCCTTTTCACATCATCACTACTGTTACCTTCCCAAGCACATTTAAAGCTAACACAGTTGTACCTACTGACTCTGTGCATCTCCTGGCTGTTCCATTTCTTGTAACACAGGCTCTGGTCTAACACCACAAAGCTCTTTCTTCTACACTACACTGCTCCAATATGGTTTCAGCACAGATGTGTTAAGCTATGGCCTAGATTTTTCAGGAAAAAAATAAAAGGAGGAGGCACTAAAAGTGAAAGGTGTAGGTCAGAACAAAAATGCTGTTGCTAAGAGGAATAAATGGTTTTATTCATCATGGCAACATAGAGTTCTTTAGGAATATATACAGCAGAGAATCTGGGAGTTAGCCTATCACTTTGAGTCCTCTTCAGGTTTCTTGGCATAAAACTTTTCTCGCAGTTTTTTCCATGTCCCTTTTTTCATGTCTTCCATCTGTTTCAGAATGTCTGCAAAAGGAGAGAGAGAGAGAGAGAGATGGGGAAAGAGGAAGAAAAGCAAAGGAATGAAAGCCCCCTAACAGCTTTGCCTTACATACATTTTCCTTTTTTGACTTTTCATCTTAATGAATTTCTATTTCAGGGCCTGAGGCAAGTTTGTTTTCCCTTCCAATCAATTGAGCAGGGAGTCCCTTATCACTAACAACTAATATTCACTTTCCACGCACTGCAATCAAAGTTAGGAATTGGAGCAGAACAAAACTGCACTAGCTTCCTACATTGCACTTAATAAATGATCTGGCTGAGAGCATTTCTGCATCGTGGTACACTGTTTTCTCTGAAAGTCTAATACAAAGAGGAGAAATACTGAAGGGAATTTGAACATGGTGAAACAGAAGCTGAGAATTTTTTGGAATGATGCAGCAAACGTGCATTTCTTTCACATAGCTCCTGCTAGCTGATCTCAAAGAGCCCCTGCAAACCCTCTGCTGTTCCTGCCCAGTGCAAAATACAATTGACTTTTCGCTCTGATAGATTACTGAAGATGTCCTCAATTATTCCTGAACTTACTCCTCATTAAACATCCTAATATACTTGCAGCACAGGCCCATTCTGTCCTTTAGTCACAGGTGTTTAGTAGAAGTGATGCAGTGAACACCACAAAGACTAGAATGTACTGATGCTCAAATCAAGGACAGTATTAGTACCTGTTGCTAGGATCATCTTGCAATCTTCTACCGTCACTCCAGTGAAGTTGGTGTCTTTCAGGCGTGGATACTTCACAAGCAAGAAAGTAGGTTTGAGAAGGAGAGAGAAAGAAAAAGATGTTACTTGTAGTGCATTAAAACAGGTAAAAATGTCACCATACAGCAGAGTCTGAGTTCATTTTCAGCCAAGCTCAAAGAATTCTCTTCATTCATACCAAGAATTATCATCTGCATTGTTCACACATGTCACAGAGGCCAAGATATCTGCAGCTTTCCCGGAGTGACCAAAGGCACCAGGTAGTGCTGCATCCACCTGACCGCTCATCTGGCTGTTACACATTCCCAGAAATCCTGCTGGGACCAGGCAGCCAACTGCAGGAGATGGTGACTCACTTCCTAAAAGAGGGATGATGGCTAATGGTAAAGCTCACCTTGTTTTTGTAGTAGTTGGTGTGGATTCTGACTAAGCTCTCATACATTCGGTCGCAGGTCTCAGGGTCAGCAATCTGGAAAGGCATAAAAATATCACACAAGTCTTATTTTAAACCTTCATAGCAAAAACCATCTCGTTTTGAGGCTTGTGAGAAGGACAGTCAAGGAACAGCTTAGGTGACTTCTCAGTGCAATGCTGGGATGCTACTGTGCTGCTCCAGAATGCAGATCATTTTCTTTCCCCTCCATTTCCCACCAGCTTGGCCTACAAGAATAGAGAGGCATGAGATTTCCAGAACAGACCTTAAACTCTGCTCAAAAAGATTTGACAGATCAACAGTGAGTACAGTTAATAAGAACAATGCTGGACAGGTTTTTTTTTTTCTCATGTTTATTGGCCACTGCTGTGAAATCTGCAAGATTTCCTGCTCAAAAGCCAGTTTTGCTGCCTGTTTTATTCTAAAGCATCAAATAGGATAACTTACTAGGAGGGAAGTTAGAAAAGTTGGGGTGCATTAGAAGGGGTGTGGTTAGTAGGTCGAGAGAGGTTCTCCTCCCCCTCTACTCTGCCCTGGTGAGGCCACGTCTGGAATATTGTGTCCAGTTCTGGGCCCCACAGTTCAGGAAGGACAGGGAACTGCTGGAGAGAGTCCAGCACAGAGCCACCAAGATGATGAAGGGAGTGGAGCATCTCCCTGCTGAGGAAAGGCTGAGGGAGCTGGGGCTCTTTAGCTTGGAGAAGAGGAGACTGAGGGGTGACCTCATTAATGTTTATAAATATGTTAAGGGTGAATGTCAGGAGGATGGAGCCAGGCTCTTCTCAGTGATGCCCAGTGGTAGGACAAGGGGCAATGGGTGTGAGCTGGAACACAGGAGGTTCTGCTTCAACTTGAGGAGAAACTTCTTTACAGTGAGGGTGACAGAGCCCTGGGACAGGCTGCCCAGGGAGGGTGTGGAGTCTCCTTCTCTGGAGACATTCAAGACCCGCCTGGACGCCTTCCTGTGTGATCTCATTGAGGTTCCTGCTCTGGCAGGGGGGTTGGACTGGATGATCTTTTGAGGTCCCTTCCAATCCCTGACATTCTGTGAAAATCCCAGTGCAAGCAAAAAAAATAGTTCAGAACTGATTAGGGAAAAGCAGCATGAAAGACACTGAACAGCTTGTGAAGGGTAAATGGATTTCTATTTCAGTCTAGGAAGTTGGAAAGATTTTGCTAGTACCTGAACCTCTGCTAGGTGCCTCGCACAAGCGCAGCTGCCTTGCAGAGCCATCTATTTAGCAGCGTGGATGGCACATCACGACACATCATCATCTTGGGTTTTTTTTCTATTTTACAGCAGAGGCCAACTCAAGCAGAACTCTGCATTGCTGCTTAATGACATCAAACAGAAATGATTCAGACAGATCCATAAGAATAATATCGACAGAAACATGTCAGGATAAAATGACACGGCTCATCTGTCCTTGGGATGCTGGCACAGGCTCAGCACAAGGCAGGTAAATGACTCCTCTGCCCAAACGAGGATAACTAAAGAAAGGCTCTTTTGATTCAGCAGGTAATTGCTGCTGCAGGAGAGAGGATATAGGGACAGACAGACTGCCAAGAATAAGCATCATCACACTGCAGGTGATCTTCAGCTTCAAAGTATCTTGCAGTCCCGTTTCAAATGACCCTGATAATGTTTTAGCAATGATAGCAGAAATAGCTATTAAATGGGTGGCAGAACAGTATCCTCCCCCTGTAAAAAAATCAGCAAATCTTATTCCATGTGAATAAAACAGACATTAGACTGATAAAGTATCCTTGATGGTTCTAGTTCTTTTCTCAGACGTTCCTCCTGCTGTCTGCCAGTACATTTCCCTTTGCTGTATTAAGCCTTTATACATACAAATTGACATCAGTGCTGCAGGCATCAATTTAGATTTTCAAGATGAGTGGCAGCTTTGGGATCTTGCAGCCAATTGGTGCAGCACATTCAGATGTCCTGAGAGTATGAAAAAGCAATAAGCACTTTCTGAAATGTCTGCTGCAGACTGCTCTGGTCACCAATATAGAATTAGGTGCCTATAATGACCCCTTGAAGTAGAAAACACATCTCTGGAACAATGTTTTAATGCTAAGAAAAGGCACATTTACATTCCACAGCAACACCTCCAAGCCTCTGAAGGTCTGCAGCCCGAGTCAAGCATTAGCTTCTCTCATTTATTTCAGCACCAAAGCCTAAACTCCAACACAATTATAACCATAGCCAGAATCCAATTTTATAACCACTGCATCCTAACACTGCCAGGCAATGTTGCATTTCACCACGTACTCTACACTGCATCACACTCTCATTATGGTAAGCAAAACACACTAATTAACTCAATTAGTTAATTGCATTGCCCTGACAAATTCACAACACTTGGTATCCCACTTCTATAACCATGGGAATGGGGTTCTCCAAACACATGGTGTAAGTGATGGAAGGATGTGACACATACCACAGCTTGTCCTGTGTGAGGAACAAGGGACGTGGCTGCTGGGACGTGTGTTTTAAAGGTCTGTCCTGGTCTCTGAGGAGACCTAAGGGATGCTCTGCAGGGCTCTGAGGCTTGTTTCATCTGCTTGAGGGTAGGAAGGCTCTACAGAGGGATGTGGACAGGCCAGATCAATGGGCTGAGGGAAACTGTATGAGGTTCAACAAGGCCAAGTGCTGGGTCATGCACCTGGGTCACAACAACCCCATGCAGCGCTACAGGCTTGGGGAAGAGTGACTGGAAAGCTGGTGGTGGAAAAGTATCTGGGTTTGTTGGTCAACAATGAGCCAGCAATGTGTCCATGTGTCCAAAAAGGCAAATAGTATCCTGGCTTCTATCAGGAATAGTGTGGCCAGCAGGACCAGGGCAGTGATCATCCCCCTGGACTGGGCACTGGTGAGGTCACACCTCAACTGCTGGGTTCAGTGTTGGGTCCCTCACTCCA
>NW_010295134.1:0-1631 GCF_000700745.2 Antrostomus carolinensis
AGAAGGGCAATATCCTCCTGGCCTGTATCAGAAATAGTGTGGCCAGCAGGACTAGGGAAGTGATCTTCCCCTTGTACTTGGCACTGGTGAGGCTGCATCTTAAGTGTTCAGTTTGGGACCCCTCACTACACGAAAGACATTGAAGTGCTGAACCATGTCCAAAGAAGGGCAATGAAGGTGGTGAAGGGTCTGGAGCACAAGACTTATGAGGAACAGCTGAGGGAGATGAGTAAATTGTTTAATCTGGAGTAAAGGAGGCTGAGGGGAGACCTTATTGCTCTCTACAACTACCTGAAAGAAGGGTGTAGTGAGGTGGGTGTCGGTCTCCTCCCAAGTAGCAAATGACTGGACAAGAGGAAAAGCCTCAGGTTGCACCAGGGGAGGCTTAGATGGGATATTAGGAAAAACTTGTTCACTGAAAGGGTTATCAAGCACTGGAGCAGGTTGTGCAGGCAAGTGGTTGTGTCACTATCCCTGAAAGTATTTAAAAGACTTGTAGATGACATGCTTAGGGACACGGTTTAGTGGTGGACTTGTCAATGCTACAGGGTTACAGTTGGACTTGGTGATCTTAAAGGTCTTTTCCAACCAAAACAATTCTATGATTCTAAGTGAAAAGATAAGGATTTACAACTTTTTTTCATGCTTTTACAACCTGAGATTATGCAGGATTATAGTCTCCCCTTCTCCTCCTGAAAATCAAAATGTATGTATTCATCGCCTAATAAAGTTCATGGATCAGGACAGAGAAACAATATTCAAAGCCTATAGAGAGAATTCTCTTTAGTATGATTTTGAAATTAGAAGTAAACCCATTTGAATGTTGATATGTAAACAGCACCGTTCTTTTCCAAATGATGGTGTACAGGAGGAAATCAATGTCTGGAAGGGTGAAACCCATAGTTGTTTGAGTTTTCTTTTGTTTTTTTTCACAGAAATGGAGCTTGATAATAAACAATATGGTGCCTGTTTAGACAAGCTTGTTTTCTGAATACATTTTTTATTTTTTATTCTAGAAAGAAACTGTGGACTTACTGATGTCTAATGTTTTTCAAGTAAGTGAGACAGTGCTTAGGTCCCGAAAAGACAGTAGAAATGCAATAATATTGAGGCGATCTAATGGAATGCTACTGTACTGCATCACAAATATTTCTTCTGTTATAGTGCCAGATAGATTCTCTATACTCTTTCAAATGCTGTAGTGTGGCCTTTGTTGTTATAAAGCTCTAACCCAAATGACAGGTTTCTATGTTTTTTCTTTTTTTTTTTTCCCCTTAGAGTACACTTAATTATAGATTTGATAATTGACTATTATCTTCCTTCAAAAGCAATTGAAAGTTAAGCTCTTGCTATCATAGTAACTGGATGATTGTGATCTATGTTCTGAACACAAACCAGTATTTACTACTAAAATAGTTATGCTTCTACAGGCTTTGTGAACACTTGCACTCTTCCTTATTTCTAAAATATTAAGTTTCAGCTTTGAATGCAGTGTCAAACTGTACCAAGAAAGCAGAAGAAAACAGCCAGCTTCCTGAATCCCTATTTACCTGAATTCATCCTTTAGGGTGAGGATAAAATTCTCGAATGGTACAAGGGGGAAAAAAAAAAAAAAAAAAAAAAAAAAAAAA
>NW_010295134.1:1643-3029 GCF_000700745.2 Antrostomus carolinensis
CAGAAAAAAAACCCCAAACAAACAGGAAATAACAAGACATGTCTTTTTCTCCAAAGCATATAATGAAAGAGTGATATGTTGGCTTCTTAAAATATCTGAATCTATTTTTGTTCTCTCATTCTGCAGTGAATTTCAACTGCATTTAGGGGTCCATGTGTTCCCTGGAAATGAGATCCCAAGACTGCTTGAAAAGTCAGTGTTCTTGAAGTACAGCTTTTGATCCCAAGACAAAATTCCATCATTTTCAAATGAAAGAGTAGGTGAATGTGGACCTAAGTTACTTAGGGGTGTTTTTTGTTATTTGGTTTTATTTTAATACAGTTAAGTAATTAAGGATTAAAATCTTCTAAACAGAATTTTACTAGCAGAAACTTGTAAGTGAAGTTTAAAAGTTTTAAATAGCAGTCCTCCTTTAGCATTATTCCTAAAACACAAGTCATTTTGATGTAAGGTTTTTTATAACTTCTATTCACAAATTAATCAAGACGTTTATTTACTCTGCCTTTAATTACACCAACAAGGTGTTTTATAGAGCCCAGTCACTTCATCAGGCCTGATAGTAGGTTATTCTATTATTTTGTGTGTAATGTTGCTGTTTAAGGAAGGATAAAAATTATTAAAATGTAGGGGAAAACTTATGTCTTCAGGTAACTTATTTTCTTGTTTCCTTTTTTTTTTTTTAATGTAGCACTTTTTATCTTTTTTAATGCAGTAATTTTTAGCTTAAGGTGCCAGATAATGTGAAATAATCACTGATAAAATTCAAGAAACTTTCAGGAGAAAGAACGCTAAAGTAATTATGATACTGAAATAATACTCTTTTATATCAAATGTATTATGTCAACCTCCACTTATTCTATTTATCTGCTCATAACTACTTAATAGTGGGCTTGTAGAAACTTTTAAGACTATATGAGACTGGAAGTGTGAGTCCTGAAGAAGCTCTTAAAAATGTGTAGAAAACAGCCTTATGCGTAGTAAATAGTGACTGCTATAAAAGTTTATTTCATATTGTTTCTATTAAGAAACATTTATTTGCTATGAAGGTTCAACTGTACAATAAAAAAAAAAAAGTACTGAAAGTGTCTTTTCAATTGTGAAAATAATGTTAGTACTGAACAGATTGTGTTCTTTTGCTACAGTAGCATCAAGAGTTTCTCCTGGCCAGGGCTAAACATAGTCTGAATCTTGAACCATTTCTTGTCACAACTTAGTAGTGTTCATATTACTAAAAAGGGGAAAGAAAGTTTTAAAAGATCAAATCTTGATATTGTGTAGTTCTATAGTCTGAATCTGTGAACCTTCATCCTGACCTACAGTCAACAAAGTCCTAGTATCACCACTCATAAAAGGAGAAAAGTCATAGAATCATAGAATCATAGAATA
>NW_010295135.1:0-1033 GCF_000700745.2 Antrostomus carolinensis
CTCCTGTCCCCTCCCCGGTGGGTGTCCCCACCCGTCCCCGGTGCCGATCCGGGTCGGTGACCGGCTGTGCCACGGCCCCATCAGCGCGCTGCGTCCGTACCGATGCGAGTCGGGGTGCGGGGGGGTCCCCACGGCAGCGCCCCGGGGGCCATCGGGGTCTGTCACAGTTCCGAAGGGTCAGTGACGCCTCCTGCTAACGCCCACCAGAGACCGGGGGCTCGATCCGTTTCTTACCTTGGGTTGAATCACGGAAACGTGGAATAATTTTGGTTGGAAAAGCCCTTTAAGATCAACTCCAACCATGAACCCAACACTGACCAGTCCCCTATGACTAACCCATGTCCCTCAGCACTGTGTCTACACGACTCTTCAATCCCTCCAGGGATGGGGACTCCACCACTGCCCTGGGCAACCCCTTCCAATGCCTCAGAACCCTTTCAGCAAAGAAATTCTTCCTCACATCCCATCTCAACTGCCCTGGCCACAACTGGAGCCCATTTCCTCTTGTCCTGTCCCTTGGTCCTTGGTGGAACAGACCCACCCCCACCTCTCTCCACCCTCCTCCAAGGGACTTGCACAGAGCCACAAGGTCTCCCCTCAGCCTCCTTTTCTCCAGGCTCAACACCCCCAGTTCCCTCAGCCACAAGGGAACTCAGCACACTTGTGCTCCAGACCCTTCCCCAGCTCCGTTGCCTCCTTTGCACGGTTGTGTTTATGTTCCCTCTGCTCTTGTGAGCAGGGAGCTTTTTCTCCCCTCGGGGTGTGGTTCTACGATGCTAATAAGGCCGGTTCATCCAGAGTTCACTTTATCACTCCTTGCTGATGTGCTGAATCCTTAGAGAACTTGTCATCAGCCTCCTGCTTCCTAATTTGAGGTCTCCAGACTTCTCCCCTTATCTCTTCACTTCCTTATCCCAAAACAAAGCCCACAGATTCCACCACCACCATAAGATTTAACCCATTATAGAACTGTGGAAGCCCCAAATCGCTCTGAAGGCCTTTGCCTGGTCTTGGCGATGGGTGGGGGGCTGCA
>NW_010295135.1:1072-2337 GCF_000700745.2 Antrostomus carolinensis
GCCCTGTGGTTCTGGGGCTGGAAGGGGTTGTGCCCGGGAGCTTTCCCCGCGCTGGCAGGCAATCAGGGCGCGGTGGAGGGATGGAGCCGTGCTCAGGGATGCCGCGGGGATGCCGAGCGGTGTGGTCAGAGAAGCTGGAGCAGGAGATGTTGGCATCCTGCTTGGGTCAGGCTGGCTCCCTGCTCAGGAGCTCCACGTCCCCAGCTCCAGGCTGCAGGACACCATCAAGGTGGCTGAGAAACCAGGGTCTGGAAGGGGCTGTAAGAGCTGGACACACTCACAGGCTCTAAATACTTTGGAGATAAACATTTGGGGAAGGAGAAGAACTATTTAAGCTGAGGGACGGTGTGTGAGCGAGCCCTGGGGGCACCGTGGCCGGGAGCAGGTTCCTCACTGGGGCATTGGGGCCAGAAAGGCCGGTTCTGGGGTCATCCAGGTGCCTCAAATTGCAGAGGGGTCACAGTTTTCCTTCGTGCCTAGCTTTCCTGTGCCTGTGCTGAAGCCAGAGCTTCAGAGGCACCTGGATGGAGGGAAGGGGAACACCCCCCAGCACGCCGGTGCCTCCAGGCCGTAGCCAGCTGCCTTCAATCCTTCTCTGGCAGGAATTGGCAGAGCCCTGAGCACCGGGTACTGTCGCCTGTGCCACGGGAAGTTCTCCTCCAGGAGCCTGCGGAATGCTTTCGGGAAGGTGCCAGTGATGGGGGAGAACTCGGAGAAGCAGCGGCGCGTGGATCAAGTCTTCTTCAGCGATTTCCAGCGGCTGGTGGGCGTGGCGGTGCGGCAGGACCCCGCGCTGCCCCAGTTCGTCTGCAAGAAGTGCCATGCCCAGTTCTACAAGTGCCGCAGCGTCCTCAGGACCTTTATCCAGAGGGTGAACGCGTCTCCCACGGGCCACCTAAAGCCCAAAGGAAAGTACGTTGCGTTTCTTTCTTCCCGGGAGCAGTCCGTGGCCCGTGTGGTGGCGCGTGGTCCCTCCGTAGCCCCGAGACCCCACCGTGCTGTTCTGGCTTTTGCAGGAGCGGCGCGGCCCCGGCTCAGCCGGGTGTGGAAGGAGGTGCCTCCTGCCTGGGTGAGTGTCTGTGCTCGGAGCTGATTCCTGTTTCTTCCTGTGATCCTGACAGCGGAGGGCTGGGCGTTACGGGTGTCGAGGAACCATCACCCAGCAGGGGGGTTGCCGGGTCCCTCGGCACAGCCGTGCTCAGCGCTGGCCGGTTACGGTTCCTGCTCCTTCCTCTGGCTCCCCGGAGGGGCCTCCACGGCACTGG
>NW_010295135.1:2444-3106 GCF_000700745.2 Antrostomus carolinensis
ATCAGAAATACTTTCAGCTGTAAAATTAATGATATTGGCAGGCAATGGGACTGCCCCCACCCCAGTCCATCTGGGTGCAGCACCCTTAGGGTGCCTCCCACCTGCCTTTTAATGCAGAAGTTGGGCACAGCATTGTGCGGGGAGCGGGTTGGCAGCCCTGTCCCCTCCCTGGGGAGCAAAACAGACCCAAAAACTGTGTCCCAGGGGACTGACTGCACGTGCTGCCTCTCCCCTCCCGCAGTCGACCTGATCACCTCCAGCCCCCAGTGCCTGCACAGCCTGGTGACATGGACGCACACGCACGCCGGGAGCTGCCCCTCGGTGCCCAGCCTGCAGAGCGTCCTCTCCTCCGAGTACTGCGGCATCATCCGCGCCGTCTGGGGCTGCGGGGACGGGCACGACTACGTCATGGACACGGACTCGGACTGTAGCACCCTGCTCGTCGACAGCGCCCTGTCCGTCAAACGGGAGTGGAACAGGAGCACGGCGCCGCGCCTGACTGACAACGGGGCGGGGGCAGACAATGCCGAGGCTGTTTCTGCTCCCAAACCCCAGCATGCTCCAGTAAGGACAACTCCTTGCCAGCAACCCGCAAACAAAGGGACCACGTCGGTGCCGCTGCAGGTGGAGAATGAGCCGCCCCAGAACAGGGATTCATCTCG
>NW_010295135.1:3125-5296 GCF_000700745.2 Antrostomus carolinensis
AGGAGAGGGCTCTGCCGCAGCCCGGGTCACCGCTGAGCAGCGCCCCAGGTGAGGGATTTACCTTCTGATCTCCCTCCAGGCTTCTGGGGAAGGGCAGGAGGAGCTGGAGAGCTGACCCAGGGAGCTGTGGTGGGGCTGAGCCCCCTCCCTGGAAGCTGCTGCTCCTCAGGGAGGACCCAGACGCCGGCTGGGGAGCGCAGGTTGCCCAGAGAATCACCTCTGGTGGGGGACGCTGAGCCTTGCCGAAGGGAACGCGGGTTCAGTCCATCACGTCGCGTTAAGGAGCTGATCTTGCTCCTCCTTCTGCTCCATGCAAACCCCATCTGTATTCCTGCAAGGAGGGGTTTCCCCCTCCCCGCTGCAGGAACAGCAGGAGCCCCTCTGTCCCCAAAGGAGAGCTGAACCTCCTCTCTCCTGCCAGTGGCGTTTGGGGATGAACACCCACGTTTGAGTTACAGAAGCCGGGCTGTGTGTAGCTCTGACAGCCACGGGAGATGTCACTGCTGGAAATCACCCTGTTCTTATTAGTTTTACACCCTACAGTGATGTAAAAATAATGGTCCAGGTTCACTCAGGGGGCTTCTCGTGGTGTGAAGTGCTCCTACAGGACAGTGCATATGTTAATTCTAGAGCGAATCCCTCGCTCTATCTGCCTGCTGTCTAAGGCTGTAAAAACCTTTAACAAAAGGTGATCAGCTCTGATTTTACAGAGAGATATCTTGCCCTGATCACAGACAGTGTCATCTAGGGTGGCTCTTTCCTTGGGGACGTGTGGTCCATCCCCACCACAGTTTCTAACCCTAGGTGACATCTCTCTGGGTCTGATCTCCCTGCTGTGCTAAGGACAGGTGACACGTGCAGGAATCGCCCGCTGCAGCTGCGCGGTAGCTCTCAGTGGTGATCCTGTGAAGCACTAGAGCTCCCTGGGCTCCAGCAGGACCCTGCACTGAGGGGACTTTAGTGAAAAAGACTCGTGGGGACAAATCTTTGGGTTACAGAGCGGGTGTCACGGGGGAAACCAAAAGCTGCTTGTGAGAACTGCAGGGTAAAGGTTCTCCCACCCCTGGGGCGCAGGGAGAACCATCTCCGAGCACACGAGACGCTGAGTTTGGTTTCAATAATCACTGACTTGTCCTGGAGCACATATTTTTCACGTGGTTTGAGCCACGATGAGTGACCCTGGAGCGGTTGGTTCCTTCCCAGCAGCTCTCCCCTGACTTGTTTTCGCCGCTTTTCCTTGTAACGCACCGTGTTCTCCTTCATTCCTTAGGACAGTTGAGTGGGAAGCAGGTTCTGTCTGCAACGTCGGATGAGCGGGTAAAAGACGAGTTCAGTGACCTTTCTGAGGGGTGAGAGAAGAGTGGGTTTAAAATAGCCTAACCTGTCTTCTTTACGAGTATGAAATGAGCCGCCTGGGAGAGCTGGTTCTCCACCACCGACCTGGCCCTCGCGGTGGCTGAACTCCCCTCCTCACTGCTTCTGCTGCAGGGGGCAGGGGGGGTTTGCACAGCAGCACGTGTGTGATTGCACACACATGTGCTCTCTGAACCTGCTCCTGGTTCTTTTCCTCCTCTGCTCTGGGGAAGGGGCTGTGCAGGGGGTGGTGGGGGCTGTGGGTGCTGGCAGAGCATGCGGTCAGAGCTGCGGCTCCAGCCCTGTGCTGGGGTGAGGTGCTGAGAGCTGCTGCCTCTCCCGGGAGTGATTCCCCTTCGCAGTGGCTCCAGGAGGGCGGTCGGTGTGGGAACGCAGGCAAGGGCTGGCACTCAGAGAAATACCCCTGTTTGCTCATGGGGAGAGCAATTAACTGGGAAGCGGGAGTGGGAGGCAGCTTAACAGTCTTTATGATCAAAGATTTGGCTCAATCCTTCAACCAGAGATATTTAAAGTGAGGTTTGTAAATAACAAATAATTGAGTCTCATCGTTCTGAGTCGAAAGTACCAATTGGCCGAGCGCAGCCTTGCTGCAGTGTCAGCCAAATCTGTCAGCTGTCACTTGAAAAGTGCCACAACAATTTATTGCCTGTTTCCTGGCTTTAAAATTAATTACTGCTTGTGCAGCTTAGGACTTAAAAGGAAAAAACAAACAAAACTGAAGTGTCTGCTCCATATGAGGAAATAGAGAACGACCTGCAGCTTAATTCCCCTGCCCCAGCCAATGATATTCCATTCCT
>NW_010295135.1:5343-5691 GCF_000700745.2 Antrostomus carolinensis
TAGAAAGCGGTGGCAACATCCCTCAACAATGACTAGATCTTCTCAGTAGCAGCTGGTTTTTGTTCTCCTGACACTGGCTCAATTATTCTCACAGAGATCTGGTGCTAAAAGGACCCGATTTTGCTGTTTGCCGCGTTCACCGGCGCCGTGTTTGCTCGGGGAGATGATGGGGAGGAGAACAGTGGCCGTGTGGTGCCGTGGGGGAGATGGATGTGCTGGGAATGAAGAACGTGTATTGCTGCTGGTGCTGAAGTGCCAGCCCAGCGCTGCGTTGGTAAAAGGCATCTCCTCTCTCTCAGGGACTTCTTGAGCGACGATGAAAATGAGAAGAGGAACGTGCAATCTTCA
>NW_010295135.1:5718-6082 GCF_000700745.2 Antrostomus carolinensis
CTGGCTGGGTGGTGAGCAGAGCTCTGGGCCAGCGAGCGGGAGGGCTGGTGTCCACCTCCGCTCCGCTGCTGCCGCGGCTGGGCCAACGCCATCGCTTTCCTGATGGCCTCAGTTCCCTCCACCTCCCTGTGCTGCTGCAGCACCTGCGCTCCCTCAGCTCCCCATCGGGTTGAAGCTGGGCCACGTCCCCCCTTCCCGGGCCTGGCGCTCCTCGCCACAGCTTTGCTCGCGTGTTATAGAATCCCAGACTGGTTTGGGTTGGAAGGGACCTTAAAGCTTATCCAGTCCCAACCCCCCTGCCAGCAGCAGGGACACCTTCCACTAGACCAGGTTGCTCAAAGACTCATCCAGACTGGCCTTGAAC
>NW_010295135.1:6349-9461 GCF_000700745.2 Antrostomus carolinensis
GTTCTCGGCGTGTGCGTGTTCCTGCTGCGCCAGTCGGGCGTCAGGCTGAGCCATCAGCACACGCGTAACGTAGGCAGGAGGAATAAAACCAGCATCAAGTACTAACCCGCTGTCCTTCTTCCTTCCTGAAGGGTTTCCAGCAAGAAAAGCGACAGCAAAGAAGGAAAGAAGGTGGAAGAGCCTAAAATAAGGAAGAAGCCGGGGCCTAAGCCAGGCTGGAAAAAAAAAATCAAATGTGAAAGGTAACTCGGAGGCGGGAGCGGCCGGCACGGCCCCGCTGGGCACGCCGGCTGACCCAGCTCTGTGCTTTGCAGGGAGGAGCTGCCCACCATTTACAAGTGTCCTTACCAGGGCTGCACCGCCGTCTACAGAGGGGCGGATGGCATGAAGGTGGGTCCAGGGTTTGCTCCTCTCTCAAACTTGTAGCTTGGAGGGTTACAGAGGAGTTTGCTTACAAGGAGAGGATCCCAGACAGATTTAATTCAACGCAGGAGGCAGCGAGCCGCTAAACAAAGCAGTGCTGAGAGTCCAAGACTCGTTTCTGTGCTCCCAAAAGTAACAGGAGCAGCTCCTGCTGTTCTGGAAGTCTGCCACTGGCTTGGCAGCAGCCCCCAGAACAAGCTCTGCTGTGTCCCATTAAAGCCCCTGCTGCCACGGGCAGATTTGGATGCACATCTCCATTTTTTCCCAGCAGAGCAGCACTGATTTGTGAGCCTGCCACGATGAGGGGCTCATTTATTGAGGGATTCAAGTTTTTTCCCAGGGGAAAACACAGCCTTGATCTCCAGTAGAGGCTCAGCGGTGGAAACTTTGTCCTTTCTTTACAGAAACACATCAAAGAGCATCACGAAGAGGTTCGGGAGAGGCCCTGTCCTCATCCTGGCTGCAACAAGGTGTTCATGATTGACCGGTACCTACAGCGGCACGTCAAACTCATTCATACAGGTGTGTCCTGGCCGGCTCTGCTCACACCGGGTGTTGGGTGTCACCAGCACCCAATGATTCACTGCACGAGGCTCCTGGGTGTATGACAAGGCTCTGTGTGGGCTGTAGAACTGCTGCCTCGCTTGTGAACCTCTAAGGAGACGTTGTGTGGGGATGTGGGGCAGCGGGAGGAATTCAGGCTCCACCACTGAGCGTGGGCAGCTGCGTGTGTGCTTGTCACACACTAAGAAACCAGCAGAATCGACAAGTCTCTCCTGTTTTCCATTGCAGAGGTACGGAATTATATCTGTGATGAGTGTGGGCAGACCTTCAAACAACGCAAACACCTCTCGGTCCATCAGATGCGGCACTCGGGAGCAAAGCCCCTCCAGTAAGTGCAGCCCCAGCAGAGAAAAGGGATGGAAGGGGAGTGGAGTTCTGCTGAGCTCTGGCAGTTGCTGCCCTCAGCACAGAGTTAAATCTGGGATCTGAACCCTGCCTGCAGCTGCCAGGGTCCTGCCTCAATTGCTTTAAATGTTCATCCCCAACACGTGCTCCCCGTTGCTGAGCAAGTCCCACGCCTCCTCCTGTTCCTGTCGCCCTTCAGAGCTGAGCGGGTGAATGCTCAGCTACCTGTGAGGAGCAGAATCCGAGGGGGAGGATCGCGTTGCGGGGTGGGGTGGGTGTAGGACACGCTGTGAACAAGCAGCTCTGAGGCTGCCATCGTCATCACTTGGGCTTATTCAGCGTGACAAAGAGCCAAGGCCAGGGCTGTGGCTTGGGGCTGGGTGCTGAGCCCCCGCTTTGCCTTGCAGGTGTGAAATCTGTGGGTTCCAGTGCAGACAGCGAGCGTCGCTCAAGTACCACATGACCAAACACAAAGCTGAGACAGAGCTGGAGTTTGCCTGTGACCAGTGTGGGAAGCGCTTCGAGAAGGCCCATAACCTCAATGTCCACATGTCCATGGTGCACCCTCTGACCCAGACTCAGGACAAAGCCAAGCCACTGGAGCCAGAGCCCATTCTCCTCCTCAATGCTTCAGGGACTTCAGAAAGCCAGGCAGTAAAGCCAGAAGTGACTGCTCAGCAGGAGCCCACCTGAGGGGGACAGGGACGCTGTCCCAGTCCAGCCCAGTAGAAACCAGATGGCAGAGTGGAGATCTTTATTTTATTTGGTTTTTTTTAAATCTACATTTTAGTCTCCCCCAAGAACTCGGCGGAATTAGCTTCAGCTTGCTCAGAAAAGGCTTGTTCTCATGCTGTGATTCTCCATGCTCACGTCTGATTCAGCAGTGTTGTACTAAGAGTCTGTCTGATCCCAGGGGAAGGGATGTTGGGCAGCTCCCTTCGTGGTTCCCCCTTCTCCCCACGCACTCAGTTGTAGAAACACAAGTTGGCTACGACTGTTCCCTGCCTGCACGAGCTGCTGCCTGGATGTCATGCCCTTGGGTGGCTCTAAGGGCACAGGGGACAGTGGAGCAGCTTTAAGCAGATGTTTTGTTTTGAACACACAAAAAAAAAAATGATGATTCCCAAAGCAAGTCTAAACTGAAATTTGTAACCTACTTTTTATTGTAACAAGAGCTTCATGGTTATGCTTGTAATAAATTATTTACAAAGTAATTTGAAAGAAATGGCACTGGTGAGAAAGAGAGCACCTTATCTGTCCCTTTGTCCGGTGCCAGTGTCTGCATGTCCTGCCTGTCACTCAGAACAGGACCAGCTCTTCATCCAGCTCGGTGGCTGCTGCAGGGCTTGAGAAGTGCAGGAGAGTGGCTGCCAGTTCTGGGTCAAGTTCTTCACACGTGGCCAGTAGCTGTGGAGAGGGCAAGTAAGATGAGATGTGACGAAGAAGTTCTTTGGTGTGAGGGTGGTGAGCCAGTGTCCCAGGTTGGCCAGAGAAGCTGTGGCTGCTCCTCCCTGGAAGTGTTCAAGGCCAGGCTGGATGAGGCTTTGAGCAACCTGGTCTAGTGGAAGGTGTCCCTGCTGCTGGCAGGGGGGTTGGGACTGGATGAGCTTTAAGGGCCCTCCCAACCCAAACCAGTCTGGGATTCTGTGATTAAGAAGCAGGAGTGAGACTGTGCAAGGACAGTGTTTAATGTTGCTGAGAAGATGGAGCCCGGGAGAGGGAGGATGTGGCTATAGCAGTGATCGAGCAGCAGGTGTCCTCCACTGCACAGGAAATGCAG
>NW_010295135.1:9772-10262 GCF_000700745.2 Antrostomus carolinensis
TTCCCCCCACTGCACAGGAAATGCAGCCTGTGTCACGAGTGAAGCCGGCAGCACCAGGGCAGGATCAGTGCCCAGGAGAGGCTCCACAGCAGCACTCCCAGCTCTCACACTCTGGGAGAGAGGAAAAAAATCTCAACGTACCGGCCGTATGTTTGCAAAGCTTTGGGCCGGGCATCGTGGGATGGCACCAAGCAGGAACCGCCGGGCCACGGAGATCAGCTCCACGGGATCCCCCTGGAGAACACGGAGAGGAGACACAGTCCCATCAAGGCCAAGCACAGCATCACTGTCAGCTCTCAGTCCCTGCCTCCAAAAGAGATGGGAACCCTGACACTGTACCCAGGGGCTGCTCCCAGGATGCGCAGATCACTCAGCAATGGTTATAAACTGGGTGAGAACAGACTGAGATGAGATGTGAGGAAGCAATTCTTTGGTGTGAGGGTGGTGAGACACTGTCCCAGGTTGGCCAGAGAAGCTGTGGCTGGGCCTC
>NW_010295135.1:10307-37100 GCF_000700745.2 Antrostomus carolinensis
GTCTAGTGGAAGGTGTCCCTGCTGATGGCAGGGGGGTTGGGACTGGATGAGCTTTAAGGTCCCTTCCAATCCAACCCAGCCTGGGATTCTGTGATACTATGACTTGATCAGCGACCGCATTCACCCAGAGGTTCTGTACGAGGTGTCAGCAGCACCAGAACCAGCAGCTTCTCTCAGCCCCAAGGTGTGACTGCCTGCAAAGGCAGCTGCACAACCTACTTGTTCTCTGTACAGGCAGGGGGGAACACGAGGGACACTGCAAGTGTCACGGGGAGGGATAAAGAACACGATTCACAGTGACAAGAGAAAAAAAGAGAGACAGAGCTTCACTCACACGCTCCGGGGGATCTTGATCAGGCTGTGGCAGGGCTTTCCCCTCCCCAGGTACGAATCGAGGGCCACGTAGAGGAAGGTCAGCTCTCTGCTGAGCAGCTCTTGGGAGAAGCGAGGGGTGAGGCTAGAGGAGGTCACACACTGGTTAGCACCGGTTCCGTGGTTCGACTCAGACATAGAAAGACACAAGGCAAACACAGCTGGTGCTCCTGCTGCTGTCCCATTGCACTGCCAGGAGCAGGACAGCCAGGGACACTCCTGTTTGGAGCACAAAGCTGAAGGGACACGTCTAGCAGGAGACACAAGGCTCCTTCAATAGCTGTCCTGCCACAATCAAGTATTCCTTCCTGCACGGGCTCACCTACAGGCCAGCAGCACCATCACCTCCACACAAACCACCATCCTCCCTCACCAGCATCTCCATTCCAAGCCCAGCAGGACTTCACCTGTAGAACGCAATGGGTAAGAGCTGGATGTGACGGCCCGAGGCTGCGCTGCGCAGGACACCGTATTTTCTAGGGTCTGCAAAAGCCAGAGAGAAGCACTAAGCACCTTCAGAGGTCCTCATGCCACCCTGCATACTTCTACAGCAGCACAGGGGCTGCAGTTTCCTTCCAGCCCACAATATACTTGGGTTTGGGGACCCTGAGAGAAAACCACTGTCCCCTCTGAGGCTTTTTCTACCAGAGGGAACAATACTGAGCACCAGTCGTTCCTGATCATCAGCTGGGTCACTGTACTGCAGGGCAGAAGCAGGATGTTCTCAGCTTTTACTCAAACAAGTGTTTTTCGTGCTGTTTACAAAGGCCCATCAGTTCCTTCTTGCAGGTACACTCATTAATCAGAGATGGGGGACGCCTGTCCAGCACTGGCCCTCACCTTTCCACCCCTGAGACAGGACTCGCTCACCTTTCTCTGGTGAATGGAAGAGAAGTGGCCAGGACATGCCCCTTTCTTCCAGGCATTGCAAGATCTCCAGGGACCATTCCAGAGACGTCTGAAAATCCACTCCCTCCTGGGGGGTCAGAAAGAACAGCTCTAGTTTGGGTTAGGAACCCCTCACATGAGGCTGTTTTCTCCCCCTCTAACCTTTCTAGTAACAGCCTGTCTTGGGATTGTGATTGGGTTTCGGGTTTTTTTTTCCACATTACTCATTTTACTTGGAATAACCTCCCAGATCTCTTTGCTCAAGATGTTTCTTTCCTCAAGGACTCTTCCTCCTTTATTTTTAACTTGGATCCAATCTGTTAGGTGACTACACAAATGGCTGCACTTCAAAGCAGAGGAGACGGCGAAGGGACAGGAACAAGCATTCACAGGGCAGACAGCTGCTAGAAGAAACTTGTCATCTTTGCATTAAATCATCTGGGAACCAATGTCCCTCTGGGTTGGGGAATCTCTTTCCTTGTGAAATACCACGTACGTTTCCAGCCTGGGGAAAAACATCATCTAACAAATACGAAACTCCACACAAAAGCCAAGAGAGAGACACGAGGCTCCTGTGCTGCCTGGGAGGTGTAAAGCCTGAACAGGGAACTGAAAATATCAAGGTGTTCAGGAAGAGAAATAAAAACTGTTGTAGTGAAAGGGGATTTAACATCAGTTGGAGGAAATACAGCTTTACTCTGATAGGAGCAGAAGGGCTTTCAGCAGCTCTGCCTGGGACCTTGCTGATCCCTTCCCCCTGGCAGAACAAGCCACCAGCCTCCACAGTAACGATACAAAGCATTTTTAGACAGCAAACCAAGTGGATCAGACAAATTTAGTGTCACAAGAATTCCCTCAGGGCTGAATTTACCTTTGGTGCTATTTTTGCTGAGATGAGATCCATGAGTGAGAAGAACAGCAGAGAAACTAGAAGCTGCAAGGAAAAGAGAATGCCTGTTAGTTCTGTCTGCAGCAGGGACTCAGAACTTGCTTCTTCCAGTCAAGAAACAACATTTCACAAAATATGTTCCCAGGATGAGCCTGGGTGAACTACAAGCACTGCAAGTGAACTACAAACATGTAGACACAGTGCTGAGGGACATGGGTCAGTCGGGGACTTGTCAGTGTTGGGTTCATGGTTGGACTCGATGATCTCAAAGGGCTTTTCCAGTCCAGGCAATGCTGGGATTCTGTGATCTCAAGGCAGATTTTTGAGGTGAAAGCCACTGTTATTCCACATGTACTAAATGCTCTTATCAACTCAGTGACACCAGTTCCTGACTAGCAGCTTTTGGCTCTAAACCAGTATAAACAGTGGAGTCAATCCCGTGGCAAGAGGAGCTGCTACCGTAACTGCTGCCCGGAGCAATAAAACTGAAGAGCAAACAGTAATGCACAGGTTTGGGTTCAACACTATTTATCTGTGATGTCTCAGTACAGAGACACTCCCTGTACCGAGTTCTGGTCCCAGCTGTGCCCTGGAAGATCAACAGACAGAACTGATGGGCAGCAGCCCAGTTTCCTCCTCAGCAGAGCACTTTGGAGAAGCACTTCAGGCACTGAGCATGGTGAAAAGGCAGAGACTTGGGAAAACCTTCAGGAAATCTGTCCCTGAGATTCTCAGCATGTCCCCCCAGAGCCTTTGAAATGCCTGTGCTCCTGTCTCACAAACTTCCTGCCATCTCCTTAACCTCCCAGCCAAGTCGCCTGAGCTCAAATCCACAAGGCCTGCTCCTCCGTCAGAGGGAGGGGTGATCCTGGCATGCCACGGACTGAGCTCTCAATCTCTGCAGCATTCTTCTCTAGCTTCAGTTTTTAAAGCAGCTATTTAATAGTCCTCCCTGACTTCACAGAGGAGCCAGTATCTGAGTTAAAAGTTGAAGCTTGGAACAACTTTGCCTCTAGGATAAATATTTACCAACTGGTAATTTACAGCTAGGTTTTATCAATTAGCCACCAGGGAGATTTCACACCAGGGTTTACCAGGGATACAGCAGTGTCTCAGCACAACCATTTCTCAGTTAAAGACATTCTGCTTTTGGTTTTCAAGCATGAGGAACAGCAGACATTTAAAATGCATCATCTTGCCTGCTCTGTGTCAGTCCCCAGCCTCTGCAGCACGTTTCTCTCTCGTCCCCGTGGTGACTGCTGTTGACCAGTACAATGGAGGAAGGCAGCTGAAATCCAAGGAGGCTCAGAGAGAGGGAAAACCACTCCTGAAGAAAGGAAGCTAAGAAACAAAACCAGCATGTCATGGGTCGGGAGGAAAAAAAGGAATGAGAGCTGCGAGTGAGGAGGAAGTCAGGGGCTTGGGCAAAGGGTGTAAGTTTGTGATTTGGACCAAAAAACAGAAAAATTCTTCTCTCCAACTTTTTTCCCTGCAGGTGGATGCTACATGGAGTCAGTTTAAAAAAAACAAAGCCTAGAAACAGACAGCAGCATTCCCAAATCTCCTATCAGAGGCTGGGCAGGTGTAACTGTATACACTACTCCAGAAGCATGTGCTATACCTGCAATAACCTGCAAGATTTTTATCCTAAATTCACAGCTTTTGGAGAAAAGTTGCAGGACGCTGAACAGACACAGCATAAGGAGAGGTAAAGAAGGAAGCATACAGCAGAGAAGCAGGCAGGAGCTTCAGGAGATCAGAGATTCACCAAATCCAGGGAGCAAAGGGTGTGGCAGCTTGAGCAAATGACTCAACACTGGCTAAAGGCTATTTCCAGTGTTTGTCTAACAAGGACTCTGCCTTCCAGTCTCCTCTAAAAAGAGTCTCTTTTCCTCATGGTAAAACACTCTGACCCATATTACACAGAAGGCCAGACTAAATAATTATAATGACCCATTTTGAGTTTAAACTTGACAAAGGAATCTGTATATAGCTGTCCTACAGGCCTCAGTCCACATTGGCATTTCATACTGCCTGCCTCAGAAAGCATCCTGGGTGCTGATCCCTCAGAGAGCAGGTCCTCCCACCTGCAGACCCACACTCTGCTCCTCATACACACCTGGTAGCTGAGGACTGCCATTCTCTCAGCTTTTCCAGTTCTTCTGCAAGTGGAGCCCCAAAGAGTCTTTTCCACTGAGAGCAAAGCACTGGCTCCAGCCTTGGCCACCAAAGCTAGGAGAAGAGATGGAAACCAGCAGCATTAGTGGTGGTGTACTTAGTTGTCTGCAGGTTATCTACACAGGTACTCAGAGAAAGGGGGTTTCCTCCTCCCCTTAATGAAAAAATCCAAGTTGTACATACACACATAACAAACATGAGAAGTTTCACACCCTGGAAATGCAAAGAGGCACAATAAAAATCACAGAATCCCAGAATTGCCTTGATTGGAAAAGACCTATAAGATCAAGTCCAATTGTTAACCCAACACTGACAAGTCCCCTAAACCATGACTAAACCAACCCATATCCCTAAGCAGAGGAGCTCCACACTCAGCTGTTCTGCAAAGGGGATGCACATGCTTATCACACGCCACAAAAACGAGTATCCCCAGGTAAAACAGCCCGTGAAGAGTTACACACAGGACAGAGAAAACACATCTGTGCTTTATGGGCTTCCTGGTCACTTGGCATGTAACAACCAGCCCCTCTACAGTGCATCTGAAACCAAGACAAGTTTCCCAGCTTCTCGCTCTTAACCAGCCCCTGTTCCACTTCATAGAGACATTCCAACACCAAGGCTGCACGCCTGGAGCTGGGATCAGCGAAACCAAGGGGACAACAACACTCTGCACTTTTCCAAAGGCATTAAGAATCACTGCCCCTCCCCACCTCCCAGTTTCTATTACATGAAGTTTAAAACAAATGTTCTAAATCGATACTGAAGCTTCATCTAAGATGAAAATAAGATGAAATATGAAGGGTTACCACTGCAGAGAAAAGCACGATGGGGCATTTGGTTTGACATGCTGTTAGAACATGATTGACCCCTTCTGCTGACTCCTCACAGTCCAAGCTGGCGTTGAGCAGGCCCTGGAAGAGGATAAAATACAGGCTGACTACACACACACACACACAAATGTCTTTGCTGCTTTGAAGTACCTCACCAACCTGTGTGTAAACTAATCAGAGATAACTGTAGGGGTCAGCATGGCTCAGCAAAAGAAACGTGTGCCCAACAGCTCCTCCTTCCCTCACCAGCTTGACTCTATTGTATTAAAATTAACCTCTACCACTACTTCCTCCTGCTATTCTCTTCACTTCCCTGGAATACTGCTCTTCTTTTTGGAATTTACACCAACAATTCTCAAAACAAGGGTACAAATAGCACATCTTATTGCTAAGAATAGCATATAGTCAGGTATCCTGATAAAGCAACGTCTACTCAGGCTGGCAGTTACCCTGAAGAAGTGAGCGGTGATGTCGTAGGAGAGCGCGTACCCTCTGGAACAGACGTTCTTCTGTGGGAAGACAAGGAGAGGGGGGAAAAAAAATACATTCCTTTTCTTTTGAATTATAATTTTCTTTAAACATTTTGGCTCAAGTCTCAAATTTGGCTGCATTTTAACTCCTGTACTAAACCCAAGTTTAAGTTCTTTAGCTAGGGCACTTACCAACAAGAAATAATGATTTGACACATACCAGCTGCGAGTTTACAAAATGAAAGAAGTCTTCACAGTCCAACATGGTTTGCTTTCCTTTCTGACAAGTTGTGATCAGAGCAGATGCAGGGAGCCCTACCAGAATCCTTAGGCAGGGAAGAATAAAAACAAGATCAAGGTTACTGTCGAGAAGAGGCTCAGACTCCACACTCTTAGGGCACATGCCTTTGATATTCATGGGAGTTTGAGAGTAAGTCAAACATGAGAGGTCTCAAACACACTGATAGAAACTGCACAAGGAATTCTTCCAGTTGCCCAGAAAAGAACCCACGTTTCAAGGAGATACACACAGACCACTTTCAAAGATACTATCAGTGGCTCAAAAATGGAAACACACACATAGATTCCAGCAGCAAACAGAGTAATTTAACAGTGGTTAGTGCAAGTGGTGGCATTAAGAGTCCGTGAAGATGTGTGGTGTTTGAAACCCAGTCTGCTGCCAGGGGAAACTCATCGCCTGAGATATCACACTGAAATGCAGCTGGAGTCATATGGGTACCAGGGAATTGTACCAGTATCTCTTGCACAATTGTCACTGTGACATATAGTATAATTTGCACTTGCTGTGGAATCAGAGGAGGCCACCCCACTGCAGAAGTACACACCACAATCACTCTGAACACTGGTTTTGTTAGAGGTATTCCCAGCAGCCCAGATCTGCATTTACCTTCTGTGCAGCAGCAGCTCCTGCTGCCTCCATAACTGCTCCCCCAAAGCAGAGCCATGTTTTTTGTCTTTCAGTCTTTCCTGGAGAATCTCAAACAGGAAATGTCTCTGGGCATCCAAGCAGCCAGAAAGCAACTTTCTCCTACACCTCAGCTCCAGCACCATCTCCTAAAGAGGGAGGTGGGGGAAAAACAGCGTTTGTCAGGGGTACACACCAGTTTGCATTCAAACCCTCTTTGTTTCTCTGAAGTTTCACTGAAGAGAGATCCATAAGAAAAGTCTCTCTCTCTCAATCTCCATGCCACTGCTCACACCTGAGAGCCAAATGTCAGCCTTACATACACCGAGGTATTAGGAAATACATTGACTGATCAAATTCAAGGATTGAACGTACAGATACACATCAAAGTCTGAAATCACCTGCAGCTTGCAGAGAATATCAGGATTGACTGACATCTTTGACTGGCCACAGCTGCCCAGGTCCCACCTGGAATTACAAGACACAGCAGGTAACTAACCCTGTTAGCCCAGGAGGATAACACAATTCAAATAAAGTCAAATGGCTTCAGTTGAACATAAAGCTCTAACATTAAGGTCCCTTAAATAAGCTGTAGGTGAGACAGCAACTCTCCTCTAACCCTCCCTCCTTATTTTCCAGCTTCAGCCACTTCCTCAGGGGCACTGAGGCTTGTCTGGCTAAACAAATCTGAATACAAATTCAACTTAGAGACAGACAGACTAGGGACTATCTGTGACTTCAGCCCCAGACCTGTCACCTAAAGCAAGATTTTTATGCAAAGACCAGCGAGTCAGGCAGAGCCACCTCCCAGCCTTCACTGCCAGCCAGGCCTGTGAGAAGGGAATCACTCCCACTCAAGAAAACACAGCCCCACGTAAGGCACAAGCTCCCAGCTCCTGGTTTGCAAGGTCATTAGCAGAAATGCGAGTCAGGATACAGAATACCTTTGTGAGGAATCCAGAATGGTGTTGATAACAACACCACATGCCTTCTCCAGGTCTCCATCACAGCCACCAGAAGCAGAAGGTGCAGGAAGATACCACTGATAGATGGCCCAATAATGGAAATCCTGTCTGCAATATTCAAAAGGAGAAGATAGGAAATCTATCATGGCATTTTAATGATGCCCTTCCCCTGATGTGAAAGGAAGTGCACACACCAAGTGGAATGACAGATAAAAGCACCCATGTAAGTACATCTATAAAAAGAACCATCCACCAGACAGTGCATGCCCTGGTATCAGCCATCTCTTGCTTCTGGAAATGGGGAGGTTTGGTGAAAAGTTATTTGGAAGGACTGCACACACAGGCCAGAGGTTATCTTGGTGAACTTCCTCAAGCTGAAACCCACGCCTCGTTCTAGCACTGCTTGAACTCTGGACAAACACTAGTAGTGGACAGGCATTTGTGTCCCACAGCAGCTTGTTTATATTTACTTTTGTCATTAACTTCCTGATATTCAGTCCTTTTTCCTAATTTGGGTGGGAAAGACTCTTGAACTCTTCCCTTTTAACAGAGCCCCTCTGCACTTACCTTTCTGAAGCAGAGAGAATATCCTTTTCGGGGTGCACTCCCAGCTCCAACAGCAGCCACTCCCTGAAAGATAACTGGGAAAAGCCACGAGTTAGGTAAGAGGGCAGACTAGCAAGGCAAGTAACTTGTGCAGAGCAGCCACCTTCTTCCCAACCTAAAACCCACTTTCCCCCACACCCAGCCACCATCTCATCCAGATTAAGAGATATGAAACAGGAGACAGCAACCCAAGGAAGTTCCAGTACTGCTTTTCTTGCAAGAAATCTAAACTAAAACCCCAGTGGCATTCAAAAATGTACTGACAGCAAGCCTACAAAGCATCTCTCACACGCACCCACACACACCCCCATCCCTTTGACATTTCCAAACATGCTCATCTTCTTAAAGTCTAGATACCAGAGTGAATGTATGTTATTAGAAATAAATGCTAAAATGAACAGAGCACCACAGTCAGACTGGTACCAGCATCAAAGAAAGGTTGTAACACAAACGTATTTTAGCTTTGTACATCAAGCTAGCCAAGCACAAGGAGTCATTCTAGTAACACGGCAACCTCCTCTGCACAAAGGAAACTGGTTTTATAGGAACTAGGTTAAAAAAAGAAATCCTGGCAAATCAGACCCATTGCAAGGATGGTATTGAGCAAAGGAACTGAGATGTTAACCTGCTTCATAGCAAGGCAGAGCCAGACACTCCAAGACACACACAGGTGGTTGAGGAGAACACTGACATTTAGACAAAACTCAAAGGAAAAAAGAAGTATATTCAGTTCTTTGACTCACCATCACCTCACAGACAGCACACAGTGGGAAGCTAAGGTTATGGACAGGTCTTTTCTCTACAGTTCCTGATCATTTTCTTACTGATATGGTAGATCTGTCAGCTTTTGCAATAAATAGGACTCAAAAGCTTTACATCTAGTTTTCCATTTCTACCTTATCATCACCACCAAAATCTAGGAAGAACACTGAGCACATAACCTAGCGCGTGTGACCTCTTCCAACTGTCAGACCAGCTTTCCAAGGCATTATGGTTTTACAAGAAGCTTTTTGTCACCAAATCCTTTTGCAAGGATATTGCAAAAGGCAGATCTGAAAAATTAGAATTACAGTGTGCACTTAAGTGATGGAAAAGCTTTATACCTGGAACTCTTTTTCCTTCAAGAGCTCTTGAAAGCGTGCTTGCTTCCATAAACAGAGGGCAGCTCTTTTGTAGTTTAGAGAGGGGCATGGCTGGCAGCTCCAGATTAGGTCAGTTTTACTCTCCTGGCAAAGGACTCCCCGAGCTTCCAAGCACAGCCGTGGCACCACGTACTGCAGCTAAAACAAAGCCAGAAAAACCCTGCGTGTTTCCACCACAAAAAAAATGGGCCAAACAAGCAAATACACAAGATGGGAGAGTACAAAGAGCATTTTTATATAGTTTTCTTTGCACAAGTTACAGTTGCACAGGGGTCTGCAGTGGGAAATTGAACTGAGACTGACCTTTCTCATAAGTAATAGCAAAACTTTTTTCCTTTTACCTTTTTAACAAGGCTAGGAGGAAGCAAGGCACACAAATCTCCATGAGAATAGGATGAAAACTTGCACATAAGATAAGATGCTGCTGCAGTGCAAAACCTGATAGAGAAAATGAAAGAATTCTGTTATCTTGTTGGTTCAATCATACCTTTTCCCACTTAAAGCAAAGACTGAGCATTAATAATGCTTTTAACTGACACATCCCAAACCTATTTGGCTTTTAGGACCACTACTGTTTATATGCTCCCAACCTCAAGTACATTAATGGCACAAATTTCAGAACCAGAGACTGAACTAAAACCTTTGGCCACATCCAGTCAGTCATCGATCATCGAGTCCAACCATGAACCCAACACTGACAAGTCCCCTATGACTAACCCATGTCCCTCAGCACTGTGTCTACACGACTCTTCAATCCCTCCAGGGATGGGGACTCCACCACTGCCCTGGGCAACCCCTTCCAATGCCTCAGAACCCTTTCAGCAAAGAAATTCTTCCTCACATCCCATCTCAACTGCCCTGGCCACAACTGGAGCCCATTTCCTCTTGTCCTGTCCCTTGGGCCTTGGTTGAACAGACCCACCCCCAGACAGACAGTGCAATCATCAGGATGCTACTTCACACAGGACCATCATCATCCTGTTTCTCTGGGTAGTGCCTCTGTGCAGCACAACCACCTACAGATGTTCTGGAAATCCTCCCCAGGAACATGGGAGCTTTCCCAGCACCTCTCCTGTGGCAAACCTAAAGCCATCACATGGGGAAGCAAGGACATGGTGGACACCTGATCTCACCTGATGCAGAAGATAAATGACTCTTCTGTCCTGCACACTAGCAAGCAGTTCCAGTACTCAAAAATGGAAAGGATCTTTTCAGGAACAGGCTGAGAAATCCCAAAACTGGCTTCCACTTCAGGAATTAAAGCTCTGGATTCACTTAAGTGAATCACAAAAGCTGCTAGTCCTAAAATATGAGCATCATTCAGGGAAGGACCCTGCAAGCCAAACACAGGTAAAGAACTGAAGAGAGAGACATTTCATTTGTGACAAAACAACCTTTCTCAGAAAAAAAAACCCCTTGGAATTCATCAAGTAGCAGAACACTGTTTCTGCCCATTGACTCCTTAGTGCAACAATATCAATTTAGCAGATGAGAGGCACCAGCTCCATTAAAAATGTTCTTCCTTCCTCAAAATTGTGCAGCTACCTTTGGTCAACCTGCAGGAAAACACGTATGTTTCTGTAACACAGACTAGCTGTAAATTCAGCCCAGCAGAATTGGAGGCTCTCAAGGCTTTTTAGCTTCTATGACAGCTAATCTAGTCCATCAGTATTTTAATTTCACCCTCGCAGTATCACAGGTCAAAGGAAATAAAACCAACAGTTCTTTAAAAGAAAACCATGCACTGCTGCATCCTGTATTTGGGGGTCACACTTTTACCTTGAAAAGGGGTGTACAACTGAATTATTCCATGTGGAAGCTTTGGGATTAAGCATCCTACTATTTTTCTTTTGGCTCTGTTCATAAACTTGCTTATTTTAGCTTCTGTTAAAATGCATCTCGGAATGCATTAACCTTCTACAGTAGTATTTCTGTAGGAAAACATCCAGCTAACGTTCCTCAGAGCATGTCCATACTACTTGACCCAAATTAGATTTATTTGGAAGCTTGAAAGCTCTAGTGAAGTCCTTTTGCAGTGCAATCCAGACAGGTACATGCCCCACAGCTCAGGAAATGGAGGTAGGATAGCCTTTAGCACACTATAACCATAGGATTCGTGGCTGGAAAACTAACCTGATGATAAATAAGCTGGCAGAGCCTGCCCAGAAGCGAAGGTAAGAGATTCCTGTGTCCACACATCATCTTCACAAACAAGGAGAGACATGGTCCCTGCCTGCGGAAGGTAAAAACCATGTGCTCATTTTACTGCTTCTTTTTATCCCCAATACAGGAAGAGGTATTTAAAAATGCTTAAACACAAGGAACCTGAGCCATCCTTGTCAGTAAATAGGGGGCAATTATCATTCCATGTATAGGCTCAAAAGAAGTGTCATTATTGGAGTATTGAACAGAGGAACCCTACAAAAACATTAACTGCTCCAGCGCTCTGCCTCAAATACTTGATACTATAGAGACAAAGAGATGTTCTGAGGTGACACCAAGGAGAGGAGGAAGCTACCTGGGGCACAGACAGCTTTTCTTCAGACAGAAAAGCACAAGGTAAACAGAGGCAGAGCAATAAGTGGGATCAAACAACAAAGCAAGAGCAAAAAGGAATTAGTAGGACAAGGTCCTGTTACAAAACACAGGGAGTGAGTTTCCTACAGGGCATTCCCACCCAGCTGGCACAAAAAACATCCTCAGAGAAGATCAGATGGGGACTTGGGTTTAGAAACGATTTCCTGGGACACTCTTTGTTTATCAGAGCTACTTTTCAGCATGGATTTTCAATACAGATTCATCTGCTCCAGGGCAAAACAGTGTAAAAGAGAGGGAAAGACGTGCTGGCTGCCAAAGCATGCTGCACTCCAGAGAGGCAGCCACCTCCTCCAGCACCATCTCCAGCTGGGATCAGAGCACCTTGTCAGTGTGTTGGTATTTTCCAAGCAATTTTCCAGTGAAATGCTGCCCATAATGTTTACAGACTTCTGTTACATCATGAAGGAGATGGCTATTAACAGAGTCCTTCCAGTGGTGGAGGAGTGCTACCTCTCCCTGCTCATACAGGCCAGAATCAAATGGAATCACTTCCAGGGGCAAGAGAGGATGGGAGGCAGAGAGAAGGTGGATCACGCTGCTCTTCCTGTGCCTGCAGCATTAAGACTTTCCACCTCTCATTTCATGTAAGATATGGCATTAGGGATGAAGGATCTGCCAAAGCACTGAACCTGCCAAAAGACACCCTGAAGACACATCAGGGCTTGCTGCCTAAAGACCAGCATTCTCCTTCCCCGATCTCTAGTGTCAACCAGCAAGCAATTCCTGGACAAAAAGGTTTTGTTTCACTCCCCAACCCTCACCATTGAGCTGAAGATGCCAACCTGAGCACGTGGTATTTGTGGGAAGTTTTTATAAGTTGTCACAAAGCACGAAGCAGAGCCAAACACCATCCTTCTCTGAAGGCATCAGCAACGACAGAGGAGAAACATGTTTTATTTACACGTGTACATCAAAGCGCGTTGGTTCTTAGATGACAGACACTCAGAATAAAGCAGCCTGCAATTGCCAGCCTAGTGGGTATGAACAACCAGAAATCCCTCCCTGCCCACAGACAAGTGTTGGAATTCCAGTGCATTAACCACTTTTGATTTCCCTACTCTTTTACTGGCATCTTACCTGTCGGGAGGGTTAAAATAGGAAGCAGCTATGAGGTTTTGGCAGAACGATGTCAGCAGAAGATCAACAACCTGGAATAAGAGGCACACTGCTAGTTCCTACTTGTTGGGATGGATATCTACATCTCTTTCTGCTGTGTATATGTTATGTTTCCCAACATTAAAACAAGGAGACAAATTGGTTAATGACATTTACTGCAAGTTGTGCAGATCTACTGGCGCTGAGATGGAAAGTTAAGGCTGTTACAGCCCAGGAATGACCCCAGCACACAACAGATATCTGGATAAGCCTGGTGAAGAAAGCCTAACTCATCACAGGACTGCTCTGATTGAATATATCTCTAGATCTCGCCACCAGACATCCAACACTTCCAGGAGGTTAAAACATGAATAGTCTGCAGGGCAGGACAAGGTAGACAAAAAGAGAACGCGTTTCCTGTTCTCCTCAGACAAAGCAGCCTTTCACACCTACTACCCAGATGCATTTTTACTTCCCCAACCCCACTCATTTCTCACCCCAAGCCAGATGGTACTCACACTCTGATGGCAGGGTTCCAGCTTGGGGGCAGAAATGTCAACTTGGATTGGGGAATTCAAAGGAGCAGCTTCATTCTCATCACTGCTGTGACCCAAAACACTGGCGAGTCTGTCAGAAATCACTGCGATCTGTGCTGGCACATCTGCAGCAAGGTAACAGGAGAAGGGGAGAACCAGGACAGAAGGCATGAAAGATTTACAACCCCTTGTAGCAGGAGGAAGAACAAGTGAAATATATACTCTTAATTGATCAGAGCCCAAAGGACATTCTGAAAAGCCTTAATGAGCAAAAAATGTTATCTGGAACACAGCAGTCATCTTCATTTCAGAATACAGCATTATTTTTGCCCAGTACTATTACCAACACATATCAAGAATAGTTTTTCACACCAGAAAGGACACAGCCTTCAAAAGGGGACCCAAGTCACCAGGTGAGCCTCAGGCATGGGGCTGCCCATCTTGGCAAAGATCAGTGCAGTACCAAGTGATCATCACACAATGATGCAGACCTGGAGTTCCAACCTGAAGCTTGGCCAATACCTCAGACATTAATATATTCTATATTTTCATAGCTGGAAGGATTACACAGATCTGAAAGATTACCAGCTTCAGGTACCAGTGGCAAGTAACCACTGCTGTTGCTCTGGCTAGAATTAGCCACATTTTATTAAAGCAGCTCCTGGAACAGTCAGTTATGGGTCGTTAACACTCGCCTTCCTGCCTACCTTCATATTTAGCCTGGTCCACAATCAGCGGCCTTAGTTCAGCCAGTTCAGCCTTCAGCTGCTCAACAGGCTCTTTGGAACAGCTGGTCTCTACTTTTGATTGATCTAGACAGGTAAGAGAGAAATGCAACACAAGATCCTCACCTTTGTGCATTACATCAGTTCACTAAATGCATCCAGCAACCTCTGCACACATTTTCTGCAAAAGCAGTATTTATTTTTCTATAAGCTGTAACAGACCCCCACACCATCAATCTGTCACATACCCAGCTTTGGTTTTATGTTCAAAATGTGCTATTTGATTAATCATTTATGAGTTTATGCCTAGTTGCAGAAAGGAACTCAAAGACTGAAAGGAGTTCTCCTTTCAGAGTTTTCTTCCTACTTGCTTTAGCTCTCTGCCTCCCACAGAAACATTTGCTGTCCTCAAAAGCCTGGCACCAGTCTCAAAATAGACATTACAGCATAAATACTATGTCATCAGCTTCTCCTCAAGCCCAATACCATGCAACAGCTCCAGATGTTACGTGTTACTCTGTTCTGGTTTTTTGTTTAAAAGAAGAAATAAAAGGAAATTCCTTTTACCACTAGAAAGAAAATGCAGCAACAAGCTGCCACGGCACAGCCTCAAAAACCACCCATACAGTTTGTTCGACAGGAACAGCGTCTTGCACACGGGCCAGAAATAACTCAGCCATGAACAAGAGAAGTAAATAACAAAGGTTGAAATTAATACTTGTTATAAACACACAGCAAAGCAACAAGGTGTTAGGACACTGCTGAGTCACCCTTATGTGCAAGGGTGAGCACTAACAAAGAGGGCAGGCTTAGTGCTGGCCAACAGTCAGTCCTGCCCTAAATCCAGTCTCTGTGCAAGAGCCCCAGGGATGGATCAGGTGGCAGGGGACACGATCAGGGAGGAGATGAGGCCCATCAGGATGCAGGGGACACAGCTCAGGCTGCGCCACTAGAGATCACTGGCAATGCCAGGACTCCTGCAGGGCTCTGTCTGCCCGTTGGGACCCTGCTGATCCCAGTCCCGGCAGGGAGGGATCCTTCATCCCTGCTGGTTGCCAGGACAACCTCGGCAGCCAGCCTGCTGCACATCTGCGGTTCCCCAGGACTGCTCTGTCACGCCTCTCGAGCTACAGCATCTCCAGAAAGCTTCTAACACCCAAAGTGCCCTGACTGGGAGTCGATTACAGATTTGTCTCCATACACAGAGTACATTTATCTCCACCTCACTCTGGGAACGATCTCTGCTCACCAGCCTGACCTTTCCATGGTGTTTAACCCTGTGGTAAGGATGTTGCCCATTTTAAGACGCGTTTGAAACGCCCACTCACTGAAAGAGATAGGAGAGCTCATTAAATATCTGTCACGCTGACACACACTGCACCAGTCATGTGGCTCCAGTGATGGGACCTGAAATGAGTGGGACCTTCCCACCCAAACACATGTGAACTGTGGAGCTTGATCCCTTCAGCGCCAGCTCCACTCCTCACCCCTCCTGTCTCCCCAGATCGCGGTCACACACAGTCATCTGTTCTTACAGGAGGATGAGGGTGAGTTCAGACAGCACAAGTGCCATTACACCAGGGATCAAGAGAGCAGGTTCCCACCCCGGGCTAGCTGGAGCTGAGGAGCATTCAAGCTGCAAATGCTGATTCATGGAGATGTATCTGAGCCAGATTCCAATCAGCTGGCTCAGGCGTGATGCGCAGCCTCAGCACAGCGCGGAGCTCCGCACCGACTGCAAGAATCCCACCCAGGCAGAGGAAGTCATTACGAGAGTAACTATTTCATATCTCAGTGAGACATAAAGAACATTATATATATTTACACATAAAGACCTGATCAGCTGTAACTTTTGAACATTTCCAGTTCAGGAGGGCATCAATGGAAATATCAACTGCTCTTCAAACTGATCCAGAAGCAAATGTTTTCTTTTTTTACCTTGTAAGGTTTTCTCTTTCACAGCACGACAGCCTTGCATGTATGTCAAGTACAAGTTTGAGGGTATTTTGTCAGCTCTATAATAAAAAAAATTAAAAAAAGACTTTTATTATACCACATAACCCCATTCAAACTTCAGCTTTATTAAATATAAGCACAAACAACAGCTATGCTATGAAATGTAATTACAGAGGCTTCGGAGCATCTGAAGCATTTTTAAATCATCATCTTGACACAAGGGCCAGAAATTTCTATCCAAGGCTTTCATAACAAGTATCATACCTGTGTAACACACAGGACACAAAACCAACACCATATATATTATTAAAGCATGCATTAATACCTATTTCATACATAGTACGTGTCTAAGATGATGTAAGAGCAAGTTACTAAAACGCTGATGTGAAGGAGACCAAAGTTTGACCTCCAACGCTTGCTGGGCAAGCACTCAGTACTAAAAACATATTCCACGAGGCTCCCTAGAACACAGCTGCTTCTCTTACAACTTTAATTTTCAAAAAGGATCCAGTCTTCTTTAAAGTCAGGCTGGAATGACAAGGCAGGACCGAATGCCTCACCTGTAGGCAGAGTTGTGAATATTTTTTCTTCATGATAGGTTACAGAGGAATTACTGGATTTGAAAACAAAGCTGTTTCTGCAATGCAGAACAGCACTTTTAAACACACATACAGGACAAGCTGGAGTTCTGAGAGGGGCTGGGGCGTTTTCCTGGTGTCACAACAGCTCATAAAGCATTAACACACAGTAAAGTTTGATCCTCCTCTCCTCCCATATCCTCTCCCAAAGACAGGAGAGCCTTTCAACAGGGCCGAATTCATCTTCCTGGTGAATTTTCATATTTAGCAGCATCTTCCAAAGTTTGCATTAAAATATCTCTGGCCTGCAGTCAGAGGGCTGCATGGAACCCCTTCTAGATAATGGTTTTACAGTGGTGAGAGGACTAATTACAGAACTGAAGACATTCATCCATAAACTACCCCATCCACAGCCTGCAAGCCACAAGCCTGGCCACGAAGCCCTGCCAAGGCTTAGCCAACACCTGGTGTTTTGCAAACAAAGTGTCAAAGCCTCCGATAATCTGATGTAAAGTCAAATGTTCTGAAAGAGAAAGTCTAGAAGCACAGAAAAAAAATAAATCCCAATACCTCTTTAAAGAATCTATAAAGGCCATGCACACATCTGGGGTTTTGGGGAGCTGCAACAGAAAAACAGGCAGGTTAGGTGCAAATGACCTGTCTCCAAACACACATCTACATGGGAGGATCAAAAAAAAATAGAAGCCAAAACCAAATACTAACCACTCGTGGCCTGAGCAGAGCAGGAAGAAACCAGGAAGTATAATAGGGTCGCCTGAAAATACTGAGACAGAAAACAAATAGAGCAAAATATTAACAATGCCAAAGCTGCCAAGTGCCATCTCATTACCTCAGGAATTAATTTGACTCCTGCAAATAAGAAATATTCATGGAAACGTGAATAACCGCAGACAAATCAAGCTCAGATGAGCCAATAGTTATTCATTTCTTTAATTTTGCTTTTCATTTATTATACCAATTGTGGACTTCTCTTGCAGGTGTGCCTGCGCCTGTTCGCTCTCTGCACCAACAGCCTCCATTTAGCTGCCTACTGAGGAAGAGGCCAACACAGGAGGAATTGCCCAAAACTTCCTTTGCTCACATCCTCAATTTTTCTTCTTTGGTTATTTTGATTTGGACTTGGCTTGTATCATTATTATTGTGGCTAGAAACAAGAAGAGTTGAGAAGCACACGGTACCTGGCTTCTATCACAGACGTTGGGATCTTCCTTGTGTTTTCAAATATCTGAAGGGCCTTTTCAACATCTCGAAGTGCCTGACCCTGGGGCTGCTCACACGAGTAACAAGAAGAGAAAGATGTTGTGAGAAATCAGGGCCACAAAATTGGGGAAGGGTTTAGAGGAGAAGCTCTATGAGGAGAGGCTGAAGTTGCTTGGTTTGTTCAGCCTGGAGAAGAGGAGACTGAGAGGAGATCTCATGGGGGGCTGGAACTTCCTCCCAAGGGGCAGAGGAGGGGCAGGCGCTGATCTCTTCTCTCTGGCCACCAACGAATGCCAGGAGCAGAGGACATGGCAGGAAGATGTGGCAGGGGAGGGTGAGGTTGGCCATGAGGAAAAGGCTCTTGAGGCAGAGGGTGGTGGAGCACTGGAACAGGCTCCCCAGGGAGGTGCTGATGGCACCAAGGCTGACAAGATTCCAGCAGCATTTGGCCAAGGCCCTCAGGGACATGGTGTGAATGTTGGGATTGTCCTGTGCAGGGACAGGAGTTGGACTGGATGATCCTGGTGGGTCCCTTCCCACTCACAACATCCTGCGATTCTATGATTCTAGAGAAGATTTGGCAGCATGCTCAGCCTCGGCAGGAAGGGCAGAGGGTTGGTTATCTAAGCTCTTTTCTGGAGGAAAAGAGGCACAACTGATGAGGAAACTGTCAGACTGAGCAGTGGTACCTGCACAGATTCATCTGTGGAAGACAAGTCTTCATAGAGCCCCATATCTTCTATAGCAACCTGCGGGAGGTTACAGATGCGCACGGTCACGACACAGACAGCATTTTGACAGACCCAAAAAGAACTCTTTTGGCAGATTCAAAAAGGAAACTTTTAAAAGAAACAATTTTTCCTAACCTTGAGGTCAGCCAGTCTGGTTTTAGCCAGAGTGATGTACTCCAAGAGAATAGACCGATGTTTGGTTGGCACAAAAGGCGGGTACATTATATGGACCTGAAATGTGAAATTCACAAGATTTGCCATTTTTACAGGAAGTCAGTGTAACATTCTGCTTAATGTTTACACTCATCTACCTCAAATATTGCCCAAAGATCTAATTCTTGTTTTAAGCCATTTTCATGGCAACCAACATGCAATTTTTCCCAACAACAACAAACAAAATGACTGAAGAGCTTAAATTTAACTCCATGAAAAGAACTCTTCTTCTTCTCAAGTAAATAAGAGTGTCCTGTACTTCCTTACTTCAGGGAGAAAAGGTTTTGAATCATGTATCAGAAGTAATGCAATGACTACAATATTAATAATATGCTGAAGGCAGTCAAAGCCACGTAATGCAGTTACTACAATAACAACAACAAGTTGAGCTCAGTCCAAGGCACAGGTACATTCACTTTGGAGCAGTTCTGTATCAGCCTCTTCTCACCTTCAAGTACGGCGCTGCTTCAAAGGGCACCAGCTCTGACAAGAACTCAAAGAGGAAGACCAGAGCTTTCTTACTGCTCCCGTGGTGACCACCAGCATTCCCAAAGGAAGCCTGAAACAGGGGGAAATGACAACACAGCCTTTCAGCGTGGAGAGAATCCCCATCCCAGCAATGCCTTAACTCAGAGCACAGATCCCAGACATCCCTTACAGATATCTGCTTCCTGTCAAGAGAAAAGGGGAGGGACTTTGTACAAAGGCAGGCAGTGACAGAACAAGGGGTGATGGCTTCAAACTGGAAGAGGAGAGGTTTAGATTGGATATGAGGAAGAAATTCTTTGGTGTGAGGGTGGTGAGACAGTGTCCCAGGTTGGCCAGAGAAGCTGTGGCTGCTCCTCCCTGGAAGTGTTGAAGGCCAGGTTGGATGAGGCTTTGAGCAACCTGGTCTAGTGGAAGGTGTCCCTGCTGATGGCAGGGGGGGGGGAACTGGAGGGGCTTTAAGATCCCTCCCAACCCAAACCAGTCTGGGATTCTGTGAATCTTTCTGGGGAAAAGTCTCCAGGGAAAGTTTCTAGAAGTCTCTACAGAAGTTTTCTTTGAGTTTCTTTGTCCAGTTTCCAGAAATCCTGCCATGCCACGCTCAAAGTTTGCTCTGATGTGCTATGATGAGAACGCTTAGAGGAGTTAAGGCAACACCAAAATGCACCAAAGGACTGAGATTCATTAGGGAACCATAAATCTGCAGGTTTCTACATGGGTTTATCTTGGCATTATAAGGAAAATAAGCCAGTCTGAGACTACACAAAACTACTTTACCTTTTGATACATCCTGAACACTCTATCAGCAAAGGCTGAGCTTAGATTTACAAACTCATACAGAGGAATTACCAGATTTAAATGACGTGGAGATTTGCATACCAAAAATACCTACATGTTTACAGCTAGAATCTAACAACCAATTATCTGTAAGGTCAAACACAGCAATTACAGCTGCATGCAAACATCCAGGAAACAGAAATGCTTCATCTGCAATAACCCACAACTTATGCAACAACAACAGAGCTGGTTATCAAGATACTGAAATACATCCAAGATTATGATTATAACAGGAATTACATGTCTGCATTCCTGACAAATAACTAGAGGAGGCAAGATGGACTTAAAAGATGAAAGAAGGGAAGACCAGAGAAAGCCAAATAAATATATTCTTTGCAGACATAAAGGCAGTAATAAATATTAAGCCATTCCTGATACCAACACAATCACTTGTGACTTTTTCTTTTCCCCTCTGTCTCTAATCCCTGACTATCTTGTCTGAAACTAGGCTCTTGCTGCGCAGCAGAACGTTCCTCATGCACAGGTTTCTCACATACTTAAAACAAAGATTACCAGTTGGGCCTCATCCAGCCTTACCTTAAACCATTCAGAGTAAGGCATGAACACAGCAGGGCCCTCGAGAGCCGCCTGACGAGCTATCAGGAACGCCGTGATCATATTTTCCATATCATAATTCTCAAAGGCCTTTATCAGCAGATGACTCAGTAGATCTAGAAACATAAAACAATAACCTCAAACTTTGCTCTTAACAACTGGGCCGTAATTTTCTACAGTAAATGAAGACAAATATCTGTGACAAAACATAAAGAGGGATGTTTATTGCAGCTTGGGGAACCTTTGGGACTCACTTATATTTTTTTCCACATGCTTTCAACTGTCAAATACTTGAGGATTTCAACCTGCAAAACTTGCAGGGAGTCCAGCAACGAGATAACCAGCAAGAAACTAACAAACAAGGTCTGCCAGCAAAGGTGAGATAGAAGAATTAAGCTTCAGTAATCACCACTCCAACTAATAATGGAAGTAATTATCAAATAACCACTGTTAGATGCACACGAGGGTTGGGAAGTGCTGGGCACAAGGCCTGGCCTTCACGTCGCTGCTGATGGGAAATGACTGAACAAAAAAGCAGATCTTCTGCTGTTGTTCTCCATGCAGGACCTCAAACCAGCAACTATGAGTGACTGCTGCTACTCCCGTCAGCAGGGCTTCCCCGAGAAGCCACAAGCACACAATTAGCTCGCAGGCTTGCTCACACCTGCGTACCTTTGAACAGAGCCTCTGCCTCAGCCTGACAGACCACCAGTGTGGAGACGCAGGACAGGACGTGCTGCCAGTTCACTTCGTGAGTCTCCAGGACCTGCTGCAGCTGGTGGATCGACTCCTTTGCACTGAACACCACGAAGAGCTGGAAGAGGGATGGCAGTTCACGTGAGGCTATGACATACAGCCACCCATGACAGTGTATTTCACTCTTAAGATTAACACACAGATGAAAAAGCAATCCTGTGTGCATCTTTCACATCAGCTTTCCAGGGCCAGATCACATCCTGGCTGGGAACCAGAACTGGCTAAAATAAACAGTAATATTCCAGTTCTGTCAGAAGTCATGGCATACTCTGTAACAGTAAAAACTCACATCTTCAATCATTAGCTTTGTTCTCATTAAAAGCTTTGCACAAAAGTCCCTTTTTTTCTCCAAAAGTACTACTTGCACAAAAGTCACACTTTTTCTTCACACGGCCTACAAGTCATAGAATCATAGAATGGTTTGGATTGGAAGGGACCTTAAAGCTCATCCAGTCCCAACCCCCCTGCCAGCAGCAGGGACACCTTCCACTAGACCAGGTTGCTCAAAGCCTCATCCAGCCTGGCCTTGAACACTTGCAGGGAGGGGGCATCCACAACTTCCTTAGTCCTGGCAGCTGGTTCAGGTTCTGCGACTGGAACGTGCTATTTTTAAACAATCTCATTTCAAATATTTAAATGAATATAAAGCAAACATAGTAAAGTATTCTTTGTGAAACCAGGAAGACGTACTTTGCGATACAAGGTAGTGAGCAGCGAACAAGTTCTGGTAAAGCTCCACTCCTTCTGCATGTGGATGGCATCAGACACTGTACCCAGAAAAATAAAGTTTACTCTTCAGCAACAGATTTTAAAATACACCCAAAAACACATAACTTAACCACACCAGATTTCCCTTTGGCTCTGACATTAAAAACTGTCTGATGAAATCCTTTCTCTCTCATTTGCCTTTGGAACACAAACTATGGCAACAAGGACCATGTCATTTCAGTACAGCCCTGTCATCTCAAAGCTCTTCTTGAGATCACACACATTCGCAGGCCACGCACAGAGAACCAGGGAGGAATCATCTTTTTCCTCCATCATCTCTTTCAGCTGGCAGCCAGCAATGTCACAGCAATCCCACACAACGGGTAAGCAGCTCTACATCACAGCCCAGAGCGATTTTAGCAGAGATTTTTGTAGCACAAACATATCTCTTCCTAAAAACATCACAGGGATGAGAAGCCTTCCTGCCTTTGTCTCTGATCTACCAACAGAAACGCCCCGTCAGCAGAGAAAGGCCACGTCTTGTGCTTAAACCCAGACACACACAGGGACTGTTTTAGCCCCAAGCACTCTCTGCAGCACCATCTCTCCCACCCAGTTTCTCCTTTGGCCAGAACTACTCCCAGAGGCAGAGCTCGCCCCTGTCTGCTCCCTAAAGGCTGCTATTAGACAGCAATCCAAATTATCTGCTCAGGAGCTGTTGGCTGAAGCTCTGTTTGAGGGCACTGATTTTCCACCTGAAGTTTTCTCCTAAACTACAGCCCTCTAAAGGCCGCATGAATTTTCCTTTGTCTGATCTAGCACCCTGCTTATACAGCCCTGGGGTAAGAGCTGGGGAGTCAGGAAGCTTCTCTGGCTCTGGCTCCTCCAGACTGGGCTCTGTTCAGGAAGGCCTGGGTGGGATGGAGCTCTGGACACACAACACACACCCTGGAGACACTCACTCCTCCCTGCCTACTCCTACCTTTCAACAATGGGTTGTAGGTAAGAACCTCGGTCAGGGTGTGTCTAAAAAATTGCTGCAAGGAATCCAGGTGAACCACACTTTTATAAACTGACACATTGAAGACGTTGAGCCTACAAAGGACAAGGAAATATTCAGAAACAATGCACAGGAAGTCTGATCAACCAGGTATCATCAGGGTGAATGACTCATTCTTCTTCTACATCTCTCTTACCAAATTGCCAGAGATATATACTTTTGTCTATGTGTTTTAAAAAAAAACCCTCTTGGTTACTCAACATTAGGTAGTGATCAGATTTACCAAATTTGAGTCAAAAGTCAAACCCCTGCACAGGACAAGATGGGTTTGGAAGCAGGAAATGGAGGAGAAGGCAACAGCACCTTCCAGGTGTTTCTGTTCAGAAGAAGAGTGAGAAAACTTGACAGGGGAAGCTCACCACATGTCAAGAGGTTGCTTCAAGATTGGTTCCAACACTGCCAGAACACCCTTTCCCACCTTAATTTATCTTTTTATATGCATTTTTACTTGCACATATTTTATTAGAGAGGAGAATATTAAACATAAGCAGCACAGGGTGGAGAATGTTCCCCCTACTTCAGTAACAAGCATCAGAGTGGATTAAAAACCTCCTCCTGACAACAGCAAGTCTTACCAGAACCTCACAGCTTGCAACGTGGAAACATCTTCCTGCTTCTCTTTACCAACAGCATCAAGCACCCCTGTATCCCAAAGCAGAAGCACAAAAGCACAATGAGAGACATGGAAATGGGAAGGAACTGCGACACTAAACAAAAGAACTAACTGAAACAAGCAATTTGTGCCCCTTTAAGAAGGTGACCCCATTAGGGAAATGTGTAGAAGCCATTCAGCAGCATTAAAGTCTTAGGAAATTTTTTCAAAGGTGACATAAGAGCCTCAAAAACTACTCACACTAACCTTGATCCAATTTAAAAGCATCCCCAAGAACGTGCTAATAATTAAGCCACCTAAAAACGCACACAAATTAGTATTTATTTCCAAACCCAATCCTAATTGTGCAGTGCACCTGCAAGTGTGAACACTGGGAAGTCTGTCTGGAGACAGGGATGGGCACAAGCAGGTTCTGAATTAACAACCCCTGGAAACAATGGTCTTAACTTTTTTTGCCCTTGCCAAACAAAGAGCACGCTGCTGTGAATGCCACACATTGGTAACAGCAGTGGGACTCCACACTTCATTTGCTCAGCAGAGATTACTTCAAAAGCTAGATTCCTCTCCTGATGAGGAAAACTTTAAGCTTAAGTAGGGGAGAACAGAGAAAAGGAGATAAACTCTACTTATCCTGGGCACAGGAGCTCAGTACAGCAAAATCAGTACTATGAAGCACAGTGCTCCCATGCTACTCTCAGCCTCTCCTTCTCCTCTGGTGAAGGTCTTCATTAAGAGTGAATTATTTTACATAAAGAATCCCAATGTTCTTCAAAGCAGCTGATCAGTAAAGTGAAACCTCTCAAAGGTGACCCAGAAGCACACACTAACAAGAACACCTTCTATAAAGTGTGTTGAATAGGCTTTCAGGCACACAGGCTGCAGTCCCTGGCAGCGCAGACTGCACAAACGTGAAGGTCAAATGAAGAGCAGGTGAGCACAGACTGCTGCCTGCCTGCCAGCAGCCTGCTCCTCTTCCTCCAAACCCCCCCCAGTCTTGTGTTGATAAGGGTTATTTTTCACTGTTAAAGGGCCACCTGAGATGAGATTCATACATATTAAATAATAAAGCACTTCTCTTACAGCTTTCCCTTTTTAGAAGCATTCTGCAAGGTCTGTAAGGCACCTCTACCTACAGACAAAGCTCCCTGTGAGACACAGGGTAAGGGACCAGGCTGGCAGTGCCCATGGGGAGAGATGTGGAGTGGAGGGAGCAGTGCTGGTGATGTATCCTGGTTTTCAGTCACCTTACAGCAGAGGAAAAGCACTAACCTCTGCAGCAGCACTAAGGACATTGCTGAAACACGCCAGCAAGAGAGCAAGAGTGGTAAAGGGCTGTCACTAAGGAGACAGGAAAGTAACTGCAGTCGTACAGTCAGAGTATGTTCAGATACTGGTGTAGGGCACGTGAGGAGGTGTAAGAGAACGTGAGGAGGTGTAATGAATGTGAGGAGGTGTAAGTGAATGCTTCCTGAGCTGTACAGCAGATACAGCAACTTACTGTGAAGATCATCTGTGACACAAGATAAAAATAACCCTCACATGTGGTTTGTCTTTCTGCATCGAGATTTGCAATGCAAATCAGGCACTACTACACTTGAGCTCTCAGCAGCAGCATCAGGACTGCCCAGGTCAAACCAGGAGTGTTGTCCACGGGACAGGTCTTGAAGACTGGCCATTTAAAGGTGACATGGATATTAGATGTCTTTGCTCAGCAGAAAAAAAATAATAGGTTTCACAAAACGGTAGTCTGCAAATCCAAAGCACCAACCAGCAAAATAGCTTACTTGGACATAACTTTGTAAATTCAAAATTCAATTTACTAAGCAGAAAAAAATTCTCCTAGCTTAACCCCTGTGCTACACCAGACTGGGCTGCTGCCAATCAGCCTTGTTAACAATCAGCTCAGATATCAACCTGATGTTGCAGCTGGGAGCATCGGAATGAACGAGCATACAGGGCAAGAAGTTATCTGCAGCGTTAGAAGACACTCAGTGAAGGAGAAAGCAGAGCCACATAAAATCAGTGACATAAGTATTACACACAAGAGGAAAAGCAGCCCAGGCAAAGGATTTCTCCTTAGAGATTCAGAAACAAACAAGGAGTGTAGGCCCAGCAAGCAGCAGTGACTGCACAAAGCTACCACTCACAAAAACACTTACATGTCAACATTCTTTGTAAGACAGCGCGACAGATCTGTTCAAAATTGAGAAATTAAGAGCATTTAGAGTTTAGAAGAGCTACAGTTTTATGCAGAAAATGTAAATTGACTCAAAGAAAGAGGTTTGTCCCTCCTGATTTAAAGCTTAACTTGTACCTCAGGCTGTACAATAGACACAAGGGCAAGCATTTCCCATGCTCACCAGCATCCCACGCCTCACATTCAAATGGAAAAAAAAAACAATCAAGGTGAAACCCAGGGAGCTTCCAAAACCCCTGACACCTCACCTTGGAGAAATTCTCTATTTAAAACAAACAAAAAAAAAAGTCTTTGTTCTGGTTGCACCATTTCTTCATCACCCAGCCCAGCACCTGGACCACCATCCTTTCTTTATTGCTCCAAGCTGATTTATTTATGCTCAGCAAGGCACAGAGGTATATAATGGAACTACTTTTTTAAATAACCATTTATAAATAGATTCATTTTGTCCTTACATAGGTGACCTTCTGGAATTCCAACTTCCTTCCCAGCTCTGAAGTTTGCTGAAAGCCATTCTGCAGCAACACGATTGCCAAGTCTGCAAATCAAGAAGGAATTAGTGTTTCAGCATCCCCCTTTCAAATAAAGATCCCTCACTCTTTCGCCTCCCCACCTCAGTGTCCCAACAGGACTCTGAAAAGCTTTATTCACTACACAGCAGTC
>NW_010295135.1:37127-38806 GCF_000700745.2 Antrostomus carolinensis
TTTCTTTACTTGGAGTAAAATTACTCCCAGGCAAAAGGACAGAGAACAATGGATGGGAAGGAGCACAGAAACTTAAAGGATTAAAGGGCCAAAGCATTTACAGGTCTGCTGCTCTATTACCCTCTAGAACTCTCATGGGTTGTACCTGACCAACTGCACTGGTCCAAAGACTACAGCTCTTGAATCAAATTGTGTAGTGATTTTTTTTTTCTACAGAAAACCACTAAATAAACAATAGTAAATGTCAGGGGGGAAAGGGAACTGTTAAATACTTTTGGTCCAAAATATCTCAGACACCTTGCAGGAGTGTCACACTCTCAATGTATCATCCCTGGCCCCATACATCACACAATTACACCTTCTTGTGATACTGTAACTCAAAGGGATGCAGAAATTCAAACCAATTCTCTTTTAAGGGAAGAAATTTGCTAAATTCACCAGATAGAAAACTATATTCCTCTGACTGAAGCAACCTAAGGAAATGCAAAGTGAGGTCTCTGTTCTCACACCTCCAAGCTTCCCCTGCCACAGGCTGGGCAGCCCAACAGCCCAGCCCCGCTCCCCCAGCGCCCAGTCCAGTGTCTTGCCTGAGAGAAGGTGCCCAGCAAGCTCTGCATCCGGGGAAGAGGATTCTGCCTGCTCACAGAGGCCACAAAGGCTGCTGCACAGCCACTCCACCACGCCAGGGACAGCTGGGCTGCTGAGAACAACAACAAAATAGCAGATTTAATTCAAAATTCAATCCCTCCTGCTGTGTGCAAAGTTTGGGTTTTTGCTCCACCATCTTCTTGGACTCAGGAAAGAACCATCTGTGTGGGACTCTGCCCCAGATGTGGCATTTCATTTCTTTAATGTGGACCAGCAAGAGCTTTATTTGTTTTATAAAAAGATTCCAAAACAAAAACATCCAAAGGGAAAAAAAAAAATAGGTGTGAAGTTGTGTGTTCAAGTATTTCCTCATCTCTGACATTAAAGTATTTCCATTTAGAAAGTCGTGATAGAAGAAAGGCTTTAGTTCTGATTTCTAAGATACTTGGATAAAAATGTTTGTAAAAAATTAAATTCTTAATCTATCACTTTGGTTTCCTTAAATTTGAAGTAGAGTGGACACGGGAGGCTTTTTTCCTGTCCCATTAACAGAGAATTAAACCAAAATCAAAGGCCTGAAAGATCCTTGTGACATTCCTTTGACACCATAAGAAAACAACCTGAACTTCACAAAGGATACCTGGTTTTAGTGGTTAGCTCTGTATTGGGGGGGAAGAAATAAAAATAAATCAATTCTCTGGAGATTAACTGCCAAACTTTACTGAAAGGTGAGGTTTTGCACCTTAAACTGCACTAATTAACCCAAAGTAACCTCTCAAACCCAGGGCAACTTCTTAAATCCTGCTAAACTGATCACTTGCCAGCACCTGACTATATCCTTAGCCCAGAACACTCACGACTAATCCCCGATTTCATTTCAATAGGCTTTCAGAGATTAAATACATCTGCAAACCTATAAACCTCTGCTCACCTCTCCAGCAGCTCTCCCAGTCCAACGATGTCACCCCTGTACAGGTGCCACACAGCTTCCAGCACTGGAGGGTCCTAATGAGATGCCACAATTAGGTCATAGTCTGCATTTTGCAGTTAACATTAACATTTGGCTAATGTAAATTATATATATATATATA
>NW_010295136.1:0-4722 GCF_000700745.2 Antrostomus carolinensis
TTCCTTCCCTCGATGGCAGTCCCTCCCTCCCTCCCTTCCCTCCACAGCAGTCCATCCTTCCTTCCTTCCCTCCACATCCTCACTACAACGCTTCTGCCTTCACAGCAATTACAAGGATGTTACTGATGACATCTGTAACATGAGGGTTTTAATCAAGTTACCTCACAAACAAGAAGTGTTACCTTTCTGATTCAATACAGATGCATCCTTGCTGTCAAAAGCACGACAAGGAGCATTTTGAAAAGCTGCATATCAAGAGCTGTGATCAAAACAGTGTTATCTGACTATTAAAACACAGGTTTTTGATGATTTAAAAACTTGGAACAATAATCAATCATCTAAGATATTACACTTGTTGGGCTGTAGCTGGAAATGGCTTTAAGCCCAACTCCAAACTCTGGAAAACTTCAGAGACATTTTGCTGCCTTGGCTCATCTCTAATTTCAACCCTTATTTATGCACCAGAGCGATTCCATGTATTAACCCTCTGTCATTCCACACGTCAGACTAACTTTCCAGATTAAACTAGAGCTCAGGGGCAGAAAGATTGATTAACTTATATAATTTTCCTCAAACTTCAAAATTTGTCATGTCTTATGGCAAGGAAAAGGTCAGTTAAATACCTTTTCCCATCAACAAGGTGTTTTCCCCCTTTCTGTTTTAACTGTCTTTAATGTCCTAGGACATATCCTGAGCTCTTATGAAGTGTCTCAACTGTAGAGGAGGGTATATTCCATTGTGTTGAGTGGCATATCTGGATTATTTAAAAAGAATCAGCTGCCAGCAAAATCTGTTCAATGTCAAGACAATATAAATGGTAGCACCCTTAAAAGATAAAAATAAATAAATAAATAAAACATCCACAAAAACCCCACACAACTGTATCTTTGATGAAAAAACAGAAAAATTACAGACAAGCCTTCCTCTAAGTCTCTATTGCTTAAGTTATATTTAGGCAATTATATGTTTATACAATCACATTAAAAATGATGGGTTTTCTCAAAACTGCTCCATTCAAAAGAGATAAAATTGAATCCAGAGCTTGTGCTCCTCCTTCAATAGGACATTAATGCCTTTTGGAAAGTTGCATGCCTAGGGGCTGATGAAGTACAGCAATATTTAAGCCCTTTTGTGGACAGATACTGATCTCTTGCTCTTCTGTTCTTGCTCATACAGATAGCCAAGGTGCTGTGGTGGTATTATTTTTCCAAAGTAATTGAATTCATGGACACTATCTTCTTTGTACTGAGAAAGAAAAGCAGCCAGATCACCTTCCTTCATGTGTATCACCATGCCACTATGTTTAACATTTGGTGGTGTGTTCTGAACTGGATACCCTGTGGGCAAAGTAAGTCTCTGTTTGCTTCATCACCTGGGGTGTAAGTCATCTGTTGCTGGAGGGGAGTCTCATCACCGTGCAAAGCAAGTGCATCACCATGCTATATGACAGCACCTTGAAGGTTCATTGCCTTTCAGAACTGCAGAGCACAGTAAAATTAAAATAATGGTTAAAAATTCAAGGGAAAAAAAAGTGTTTTCCACTTAGCTGCCACAACCTCTGATACTTACCTCTCTTCAAACTGCTTTTACACAGGATAACACTACTGAGTAGTACACAAGAGTGATCACATACAAGTTTTATTCCAAAAGCAGATGTAGGAAGAAATCATGACCCTAATAAAATCAGTGTCAACCATGATACAACAATTCAATAGCGTTTTTCAAGCTTGACTCCTGCATGCATCAATCTGACACCCTGCTTTAGGAAGTTACTTTACATAACTGCTAATTAAAATACCAGTTTGTTTTGTTTTCAATGAGAATACATCTCATTCAAGTAGTAGAACTACTAGACAGCCAGAACTGATCAACAGTCTTACATTTCATATTGAAATAGCAGAAATAACAGCATCCTTTGCCACCTTATATTTTGGGTTCAACATGTTTCGCAACAGTAACCTCTAACCAATGTGGATTTTAGATGGATACTTCAACTGTCATCATCTCCCTTGCTGTGGTGGGGAAGATGTATGGTGCCACAGGTGGCTCATTTGGCATTTGTACACAAAGTCCAAACAGCAGAGAACTGATTCAAGTGTCTCACAACACACACGCTTTTCCAGGGCTTCCTGTGGGACTGGTAGCAGAGTTGAGAAGAAAATCAGTTTTCTTACTCTGAGCTGTTAAAGGGAGTCACTTCAGTCCACTGAAATATTTTGTAAAACAACTTGTTGCAGGTGTTTTTCAGAACAAAAAGTAGAATTCACATTTCTTGGCATTTACTTTGGACAGCACAAAATCAAAGTAAATCACTGTTAGAGGCAGAAGCAGAGAACGAGGATTTCATAACACTTACGAGCTATTTCTACAGAGGCATAAACAACTTGGCACGAGTTTGTGCTTTCTATTGTGTCTGAACATATTTCTCGCACTTTGCACTATTATAATTAATATATTGAGTGGAAAAATCAGTAATTAAGTGATCAGTAATTATTAAGTAATTAACCAGTGAAAAAATCAAAACAATTGGTGAGACCACTTTGTAGCTGTCAAGCACTGCCATCAAACACACGAGCATACCGCAAATAGAGTAATGCTGCTGCTCCTCCGTACTCTATGAGGTACAGAGGACAATTCATTTACTCTAGAATTAGTATTTACTAACTATAGCTGACTAGAGTGGCAAGGCATTATCTAGAGTGAAATTTTACAAATCTGCCACCAGTCAAAGAGTCATGGAAAAAATGAGCATGGTGCTCAAACAGAGCCCCACCAGGCTAGTTTAATTCAGAGTAAAGCCCTTACTACTGCACCAGGGAGCTGGAGAGTGGGCGTCTCCCAGGGCCCTAAGCCATGGTACCAGCAGCACAGTCACCCACAGCAGTGTTCAAAGCTCACAGAAATAATGGAGAGACTCATGCAAAGAAGAATATTTAGGAAGGAAACAAAAGCAAGAACCTGTAAAGTACAGAACAGAAAAGGAAAGTGGAGAAAATGAAAAATATGGGGTGAAGATACAATATTTAACGAGAAAAACTCAATAGGAAGTATCATTCAGTTTGACAGTTGTCCCTAGGACAGCATCTCTTCACATCAGAGGTGTCTTTAGCAAAGGATAAGCACAAAAGGAAGACTTATCGCATACGGGGAACATTGCTAACAATAATATCTTCTCTCACTTTTTAGCAGTTGGTATATAGAACCATAGACTGGTTTGGGTTGGAAGGGACCTTAAAGATCATCCAGTTCCAAATCCCCTGCCATCAGCAGGGACACCTTCCACTAGACCAGGTTGCTCAAAGCCTCATCCAGCCTGGTCTTCAACACTTCCAGGGAGGAGCAGCCACAGCTTCTCTGGGCAACCTGGGACAGTGTCTGACCACCCTCACAGGAAAGAATTTCTTCATATCTCATCTAAATCTACCCTATATAAAATATTTTCCTTGATGGATTTTTACAGGTTTCTTTGGACCCACTTTGAATAGCTTTATCCATGTGCTCATGTATTCTTATTACGGACTGTCCGTCATCCCTTCCATGCGCAAGTATCTCTGGTGGAAGAAATACCTCACTCAGGCACAACTGGTATGTATCTATTTTACTCTCGTTTTCACCTACCAGAAATCCTTCAAAATGACAGAGAGGGTAAAATGAGTTATAGATAAACATTATCATTTGCAGAATCAAGCCAGTTAGAATTCAAATATAACAGAGCTATCATACAGAATAAGTCACTAGTGCAGCCTGGTATAACTTTTTCCATCATAAAATTCCATTACTTTTGATCTCTTGTGTAGAAAATGAACACTGCTTAATCATGGCAAATAGACTGATTAATAAGTTATTAAAAACTGTCTGACAGAGCCAGCTCCAGCTGACTCCAAGACAGACCCACCACTGGCCAAAGCTGAGACCACCAGAAAAGCTGGGGGCACCTCTGTGATACCATATTTAATAAAGGGTAAAAAAATGCTGAGAGAGGAGTGAGAAAATGTGACAGAAACAGCCATGCAGACACCTGGGTCAGAGCAGAAGGAAGAGGGGAGGAGAAGACCACGGTGAGGCAGACTCATTTATCCCTATCTTAACTCTGTTAATGCTGACACCAGCCTACCTGAACTTCTCCTCAGACCTGGGATTTCCATTTTCTGTTCAGACTTCTAAAGCTATTGCCTGGAATCTTCAGAGTTTTCTCAAGTTTCTGCCCAAAAACAGAGACAATGCTGTACGTGACACAGTCTGGAATATAGAACAACTGCTATTAAAAAAAAGCACTTTAATTTTGCCAACTAGGTCTATAACTCATATTCTTAGAAAAACCTAAGATTCTAAGAAATCTCTGACCTGTTTGGTTGGGGTTTTTTTTTAATTTCATAAGAGCACCATTTTATCTTAACCCTCACAATATGTTCACAGGTTCAGAAACAGGTAGTTGTCAAGAGTACTCAAACTTTCAAAGAGCAGGACTAGCTGACATTGTTATATCTGATGTAGCCAGCACTGGCCCTTTCTCAGCAAATATTCATGCATGGTCTTTTCTCCACAGGTCCAGTTTCTGCTCACTATTGTGCACACACTCAGCGCAGCTGTGAAGCCATGTGGATTCCCATTTGGCTGCCTCATGTTCCAGTCCTCCTATATGGCCACGCTGGTTGTTCTCTTCATAAACTTCTACATTAAGGTAAGCAGTCTTCCAAGAGCTTTCCAACAAAGTTGGGGGGG
>NW_010295137.1:0-17619 GCF_000700745.2 Antrostomus carolinensis
AGAAAAATAAAATAATATCACCAAAGACAGTACAGCACATTTCCTATTACTTTTTGAACACACTGCAGCACTATAAAAAATTAAAGCAATAATTTAAAAGAAAGAAGGTGTTTTGTATAGAATAATACGATAGAGAAAGAAAACCTGGATTTGACTAGCATCAATTATGCTTCTCAAACTCACTATGATTATTTGAAATGGTAAACAATGCAGTGGATAAAGAAGAAGAAATAAATATGATGTACTTATGACTTTTGAAAGGGTTTTGATAAAGTTCCTCACAAGAGACTATTAAGGAAATTTAGTAACCACAGGGTAAGAGGTAAATTCTTGTCAGTGATTAAAATCTGGTTAATAGGCAGGAAGCAAGGGGTAGGAATAAACAGACCATTCTCAGTATAGGAAAGATTAATAGCGAGATACCCTAGGGATATGCAGCAAGGCTGATATTGTTTAATATATTTAATTACGATGAGAAATGTCCCAAAACAAATCCCACAATTCTCAATATTTCTGAATGCGGGAAGGTTTGAAATCAGGATCTGGTGCTCAAAATTTATATGTCAGACTCCTTTCAACAAAACAGTCAGAAGAAAATTGTGAAGAACATCACATAAACACAGAAACTTAATGCACCTGGTACAGAAAATGCAATATGTCTTGAAACACTATCCAAAAATTCTGTATTTCAGCAGTGGCTGATGCTATTTAAATATATGAGGTAAATTGCTTTAATCATTCATTATGATATTGCCTGAAGATAAGCTCTTCAAATTACTGCCACTTCTTGACCTAAGTATTCAATTGAAATTCAGGACTATATCAGGAGACAATTTCTCCTCTGTTCCCCTTCTCTGAAGAACTTGATGCAATGCTTCTTTCTTCAAAGGCATGTGCAAAATCCTGCTCCTCTAAGTACAGGGTACAGGTTTCTTGACCTGTTTCTCCCTCAGTTTTTACAGCAACAATCCTTTCAAGCTCTTATGTTCATTTGTTTATTTGTGTAGGGCCAAAATAAAAGTATACTGGGTGGGGGAGCAGAGTTGGATTTGTGTTTGGTTTGGGTTCTTTTGGAGGGAGAACTGTTGCTTTTGTTCTGTCTTTTCACCAGTTTCTCTCATTTTCTTGTAATTTCTTTGCAGACATAGGCTTTCACAAAACACCAGCAGTCAAATCAGTGACTGTAGATACTTTGTGCATTTTTGGCTTTTGAAAAACATGATTGAGAAAACTATAAGGTCTAATACAGCATAGTATAAAGAAATGTAAGGGTAACATATATGACAAAAGGTTGAGGGAACTGGGCTTGTTTAGCTTGGAGAAGAGAAGGCTCCAGGGAGACCTCATTGCAGCCTTCCAGTACTTGAAGGGAGCTTACAAACAGGAGGGAGAGTGACTTTTTAAATGGGTAGATAGTGACAGGACAAGGGGAAATGGTTTTAAACTAAGACAGGGGAGATTTAGTTAGATATTAGGAGGAAATTTTTCACCCAGAGAGTAGTGAGGCACTGGAACAGGTTGCCCAGAGAAGCTGTGGGCCCCCCATCCCTGGGGGCATTCAAGGCCAGGTTGGATGGGGCCCTGGGCAGCCTGATCTAGTGGCTGGCAACCCTGTCCACAGCAGGGGGATTGGAACTAGATGACCTTTAAGGTCCTTTCCAAACCAAGCCATTCTATGATTCTATGAACATAAAAGAAGTTAACAGTAACTGAGTGTTTTGACTATATATTTAAATTTAAATCTGTGGAGTGAAAGGCTAGGGACAGAATTCAGTGGTCTTGACAGACTCCTCGGCCCTATGTTCTTGCTGCATTTACACACCTGACAGCAAATTTATTAACACTGTCTTCTCTATCTTGAATTTCTGTAACTTTTATCTTGAACTTCTATGACAGTTTAAATTGCAGAATCTATATAAGCAGTCTGTATTTTGCACTCCTTCTGGACCAACACAGAGAAGTAAATTCTTTAATACATTATTAAAAATGGATCTTCTTTCTGTTGATAGATCTGAGATGAGATTCAAGACATAGTACAGGTGAATATATGAGATTAGTGAACTGTAAAGCAGGTCTCACTTAGCATGGATTTATGGTAGAATCCTATCACTATATGCTACATACTGGAACTTATCGTATCCTAGTATATAATATTTCAGAAATGAATGAAAAGAATGGGAAAAATGTAATTCTTCACAGCTCAAGAGGGCTCACTGGAATTAGGAATTTAATTTGGCTGGATCACTGAGAGGAAGAAGAGAAATCTGCAGGGCAGTATTGGGAAGTGGAAGGAAAAAAGAAACAGTCCCTTATCCTGGGCAGTACACAGCTCAGAATTTGAAGGGAGTGTGTGTGTGCCAGTATCTAAAAGCAGCAGAGTGGGAGCAGTTTATAGTAGATGAAAGATCTATTAACTTCTTTGCTTGTCTTTTTTCAACATAGTTAGTTGAGAGAAGGATGATTAAGAAAAAACAGAACCTGCACCCATAGCCATGGAGATCCATTCAGAAAAGGTATGAAAAGTATTTACTGCCTAATTAACTTAGTGTTTAATAAAGTATTCTACGTAATAGAAGACCCCTGGCCAGTTTAGCAATGCAAGTAAAATTTGCAGAGAATTCTGGTGCTTTAGAGAGGACAGTGAGTAGATATATATAATTTCCACTACGAGTAATGTGCTGTATTGCTCATAGTGGAAATTACACTTACCTGTGGCTATGTTCAACTGCTCTGGTAAATAAAATGCAGGTTGTTGTTTGTTTTTTTTTTTTTAAATACATACTAAAATAGTGCAAGAGCAAAAAGATCAACAAAGTGCTGCCTCTTTAGAGCCTGGATTGCTGTCCTACAAAGGCAGTTAACAAGAGCATGTTAATCAACACACAACATTATAAATTAAAATTGACAAGCAAAGGACTGAAATATCTCTGAAAGGGATCCTGCTCAACATTGGTTTTGGGTATTCATAGAAAATTAAATGTAAGGAGTCACCTGCAGCCATGTAATTATTTTAACAGTCTTTAGGACCAAACTGCTAACTTAATGATTACAAAATCCCTCTGCATAATGGAGCTTTCTGGGTCAGAAAATCAATTACCTGCATATTTCAGAGAAATATTTACTTACTTGGAGGTAGAAAAATAAGTTTTAATTGCTTTTTATAAATTCCTGTTACCTCAACAGGAACAACACAGAGAACAACACTTGGAATGGCATTTATTCTTTGTATTTATCTCTTTCCTTCATGGGCCATTGGGAAGAAAAGGATAATTTCAAAACTCCTGGTAACATTTGCCCTGCTTCATCAAGCCCATTGATTACATTCTGTGTTTCTACCTGCAAAAACCAGGAAGGATCTGATGCACAGACCATCACTGAAAAGGACCAAAGATGTTTATCTCATCTGCAGTGTTCAATTTTGTAACTTAACTCTGTAGCATCTCTCTTCACTAGTATTCATGGTAGTGAATACTAGCACTGTACACCTGCAATAGCACAACATTCCTTTTGAGCTAATAGAGTTAATATTCCACCTGTCTCATCTTACTGGGCATACTACACTGTCATGCTCAGCTGGGGTCTTGCTGTCTAAAATTGTGCTGTGGCATGGAGATATAGAGCTAGCAGCAGACACCAATGGCTGTAGTTGAGATGAATTTGCAGGGGGAAAGAAAGATACACAGTATATAGAGTCTATCTATTAACAAAATCTTTTTCATTTGTTTTACACTATACCAAGAAAAAAAATCAGCTGTCAGTTCCTGTTTTGGTATATGATAGTAGTTAGTTCAGTGCAAACTAAATTGGTATTTTAAATCAGTTTAGTAATTTTTGTATTTGAGTAGGAAGAATATGTTAGGTCATAAACAAAAAAGCTACTTTACTTCAAAAGTACCTTACAATTAACCATAGCTCCTCAGTTTATGAAATGAATCATGAGACAAAGCACTATGCCTTGTGTGTTTTTGTATTTAAGTCTGCAGGGAAATGACATACCAGCTTTCAACACTTTAAGAAAAATTAATTACATAAAGCCTAACAGACCAAATGGTCAAGCATAAGGAGTAGCATCAGTAGTATTGATGAGCAGCTATATAGCAAAATCCTCCCATTAGCTCTTTGTTCAACTAACCATACTATGTAATTATAACAAGCTCTCTTGAATGTCACCATTGCATGTTGAACTGCTTAAAGTTCTCTTACTAATTGCAAGTCACTCCCATAGATCTAATGTAGGGATGACATCACTTCTAAGTGAAGAAGATTGGAGTAAAGACATGGAGTCATGTTCTTTTTCTCAATTTCTAATATTTCTGTGGACTTCAAATTACTACTTAGATCAATTGATGCTTTCATCTACTATTAAGGATTTAATGGATCCTCTTCTCTCTTGATTACACTTGAAGTAAGATGCAGGAGATTCTCAGCAGAAGCTGTGTTACTCAACAGCTCTCCGTCATTAGTGATTTGCTAGTGAAAACCTTAAGAGCACACTTATTTTGCATGTAGTTCAGCGTTCTCTGTTCAGGTTTGAAATTCACACATTGCTAAGAAAAATATTTGTTCATTTGACATCTCAATTATCTTTTCAAACAGTAATTGTCACACACTGGAAGAGGTTGCCCAAAGAAGTTGTGGATGCCCCCTCCCTGGAAGTGTTCAGGGTCAGGTTGGATGAGGTTTTGAGTTGCCTGTTCTAGTGGAAGGTGTCCCTGCCATAGCAGGGGGGTTGGAACTAGATGATCTTTAAGGTCCCTTCCAACCCTAACCATTCTATGATTCTATGATTTTCCTCCTTTCTTTGGAAATTGTGCATCTGCTGAGAATATTGTGTATTGCGTGGGCAATTCTATATAGATTATCCTTTTGATGGGTCAGGATCCACAGTACTCAGTCATTTCGAAATTTTTAGAACCTCTTGACCTGCATCTTCAGATAGAATTTTAGCAAATAAATACTATGCCTTTACATGCATAGAAATACATACTCTCATTTCTCATTATATGGGACAAGTCTTAAAAGGAAGATTTTGCAGAGTTTGGTAGTTTTTCATCTGGCCCTTCTTGAGTCAAAAAGTAATTTTGATACATTTTGAATGTAGCTCTCATGGTTGCAATATGCTTTATTAATATACAGTCAGAATATAATTAACAATACACTACCATCAAAAGAACCAACTTGGACCAAAACAGACTCCTTTTTGACTCAAAAAGAATCAGGTTGCAAATAAGAATATAAAAAGAGAACTAGTAGTACTAGCCTGAGAAGTAGAAGATGAATGAAATTAATCCAGCTGCTATTGTTCTTAAGAGTGGTCAGAAGCCAGAAGATGAATCAAATTAATCCAGCTGCTATTGTTCTTAAGAGTCAATCTCATATTTTTCAGTGCTAAATCATGAGTTTTGACTGTTTACATTACCAGTGACTATGGAGTCATCTGGGAATCTGGCATATCAAAAATTCAACTTTGGATCTTTCCCCATAGAAAATAAAATGTTTCTGCAGGTAATGACACATAGCTGCAGGTATCACACCTGCAGTTTCCTGTATTTAACACCTTCACTTTCTTCTGGCCCTTTTTGTGCTGCAAAGTGTCAGTCTGGTTCTGCTCACTGGCTTTTACCTCAGGACCATATTCTGCACAACCGTTGTTCAGAACCGTTAGGACGTGGCTGGGGGGTGGGGAGGGGTTGGGGCAGAGGGAGTCGGGAGGCTGCAGAAACACACTCAAAGCTTGATTTTAGTTTCCTTTCATTCTCATGTACAAAAACAGATTTAAAAAATAATCAAGGCATTACAAACTATAAGAAATCTGTTTGTGTTCACATCCTCCTTGCTCAGAGACCAGGTCCAGCAGCCAATACACCTTTAGTGTGTCACAAAATAAACCAAGACAGCAGTATTTTTGTGGCCCTATACTTCTCCACCTCACTTAAAAACTGACAGGTGGTGAGGAAGAATACATCTTACACTGGCCAAGAAATGCAAATTGCTAGGAGCCCTGCAGATACATTTCTCCATAGTTCCTGATAGCATGTACAGCTCTCTAAACTTCTTGAAATCAGGCAGAAACTCCTACAGCTTTGCCTGAAAAAGGCAGCTAAACAAATGTTATAAGGAAAATAAAAGCCTCTAAAACTGATTTTTTTTTTTTAAGGGGAAAAATGTAAATATAGTCTTAGTGTTCTTAATATGATTTATTGCTCTTTTATATCTTTAGGATAACACAAGTCCATTTTGTTGTTCTACTTGATGGCAGGTTTTTTTTCCTTGTATTGTTGAGCACTGAATTATAACTGTCAGTGCATAAGCTACTGCCAGCGTTGCCTTGGAGTCACATTAACTTATACCTAATTTTTCTTCTTCTTCTTTTTTTTTTTTAATTAATAGATTTTCTTACATATATACATTTAGCATTTTCTTTTTTAGCTGACATGTTCTCCTTTTGGGGTTTCCCCTGTGGGTGTGGGAGAAAGAGATTGATGAATTCTAATTTGATGAAGGTAGTTATGGTAGCAGGAACTGAGAAATGGAATATTTGCAAAATGCCAGAGGTGAAGGAATAGGATACACATGATTAAAGTTGCTATAAAATCAAAGCTCTCAAAGCAACAATAGCAGTAAAAGAGAAATATTCAAGCAATGTTGGCTTCCCCAAAATATCCAGTGGTGCCATGAAGCATATTATTTAGGCAAGTCTGTTAGGAGTACAGGAGGTTTGGATTGGTTATTTTCCTCACTGATTCAAAAAAACATATGTTGAACTATAAACATTGTTTGCTCCAGGAATTTCATCCAGGACAACTGGGGATTGCAATTTCCTAATAGAATTCACAGTGCAAACATTTACAGCAGCCTATATGAGCACTGACTGAATGGAAGCAAGGTAAAGAACCTGGAGACCAGACCAGGAGAAATAAAGTGCAGCAGAAGAGCCAGAATGCAACTGTCTTAGCAAAGGACTGAAGTAAGCAGGGTGTAAGGGCTATCTTTAACATACAGTACATTTCACTGTGGTCAAACATGTACAATCAGACTTTTGGTGTATTGGTGACTGAGTCATCAGCTCCTCAAGTAAGAAGGAGCAAAGGAGCAACCAGAAAACAATTTCTCACTTAAATATAACCTAGAAATTTTATTTTTTTTTAAATATAATTCTCTCTTTTGTAACTTTGGTTCCAAATTTATTGACAAGAATTTAATGCTTTGCTAGAAGCAGTTTGTTTTCATCTTTAAGATTAGGAATGACAGGGTGATAGGGGAATGTGTCCAAAACACACTATTTCTTTGGAGGGAAAAAAAAACCCCAAAACAACACCACCAAAACAAACAAACAAAAAACATCTGTGTGCATGCAGACAGAAGCATGTGGGCAATGCTAAGGATGGAGAATCTCAGGAGATATACATATTGCTTCATATCAGCTAGCATCCCTCTGGCAGAAGGTGGGTAGGCAATGGGGAGGAGTTCCCATACAGGATAAACTCATGTTGTTCCTTTTTTCTGTCTTCTATAAATAGCTCTTGAGAAAGAACTGGACTGTATTTTATATATTCCCTTCAGAAAAGAACTAAAGGGAATGGCAAAAGAGGATGAAGACTGCAAGAGGAAGCAAAGAAAAATATTAGAAATGAAATTATTAAATACAAGTGGTAGAAAGAAAAGCACAGTGAAAACTGCTTTTTAGAGTTACTTAAAGATGTCAATATGAAGCGGGGCTACTGAAGAATAAAGCAGACATATTTTCAAAAAGAGAGCACAGAAGCTGCTGAGTGCTTCTTCACTGTTTGTAGTTCAGATCAAGCAGCTTTATCTGCTAGCCCAGGGAAACAACACATTCCTCACATGGAAAACCTCAAAAGGTGCAGGACGAGGTTGTAGAGCAGTGATGATGAACAGATCTGGTATCACAATTATTGTTGAAAGATCCATACCTTATTGCTCTTTTTTGCCCATCCAGATCTCTGACAACTCTCAAGTTGACACTTGCCAATGGTTTGCAAGAAGGCTGTGGGAAAACTGACAAAAATATTTCAGCAGAACCAGATGAGATTTTACGTGATTCCAGCTTTTGTCATAAACCTGGAACTCAGACCAGATTTGTCCAAAAACGTTTTCAATGACTCATGCCAAATGTTCACCTTGCACTTTTTTCATTGAAAGAGGTAATGTATGGATTTGTTTATGCACAGACTGAGGAAGGAGTTTAGTTTGACTTAGAGATTTAAAAGAAAAACAAAACAAAACAAACAACAACAAAACCACAGCAGGTACAAAGCTTACAGCTGCATTCAGAACCACACTAACAAAAGGCTCATACCAAGGAAGACAAACCAAATATTTCCCTCCTCTGTGCAGTTTTTTGAAAGATGTTTACTAAGTACTGGTGACACGTTTAAACATAGGCTTTACTGTTTTACATTCCACCTTTTCTCTCCATCCAAAAGTAAAATAAAGGATTTCAGGTTTAGATCAGCAGAATTATTCCTGTCATATTGCCAGGTTAGCAGCTTACCTGTTTCTCACTAGTGCAGAAATTGTAGCAATGCATTTGTTTCCATAGTGACAAGATGATGTTACAGAGGGTGGAGGTTTCCCTGCTTCAAGAAGGGAGTTGGGCTGCAATGGAGAAAGCCCTTAGCTAATGACAGTGAAAGGTCTTCAGGGAATGATCAGGTACTGGAACTTCTCCAGGAGTGAGTCCTTTGCTTTTAATGTTCTCCTGACATAAAGCTGAGATTTCAAAGCTATCTAGAAATACTTAATCCTAATGGGAGTTTGGGCAACAAAAGCATTAAGGTTCATTTTTCAGTTTATCTACACAGGAAAATAAAAGATGTCAAATATTAAATTTTTTATGAAGACTTTATATATATATATATACATATATATATATATGCATACATTTAATGAAGAAAGCTTTTTGTTTTGTATTAAATGAGGTTTTTTATGAACACAGTAAAGTGACATTCCTAAACACAATGTACTAGCACTTTTGATAAACGTTAGACTATTTATGTCCCCATCTGTTCAAAAGACACTGTCTGATCCTTTATTCCTTCAAGTTCTTTATTGTTTCATCATTATGTATCCTTGGCACTACTAGCTGAATTTGGACACCGAAATATTTCTCACATTTTAATGCAGTCTTCATGTTATCTGCTTTTTGCTTTCATTTTCCTTGAAGGCTTTAGCAGACACAGTGGCCATCTCACTGAAAGCAAGATCTGGTACTAGCAAACAAGCTTCCAAAGCTATCTGAAAACAAAGAAATGCTTATTGTTTACCTTTTGTGTTCAAGCTCATTAAAACCCTATTCAGTAGAGTGCAGTGATTTGAATCAGGCAATTAAAATTAAACTGCTCCTACAAACTAATTTTAAGAAGGAAATGCTAAAGCAAAATCAAAGTGAATTGGTCTTGGTTCCATCCAGTCACCAAATCTGATCTCCTGGTTTCTTGATGTAGACTCTAAGTCCAGGCAGCTAGTTAAAGGATGAGCTTTTGGTTGAAACAGCAAACTTGCTAGGGTCTAGAGGGAAGAGACAAAACTATGCAAAACATAAAGCTTTAGAACATATTAAATTAATCTGATTTTGTATTTACAAACCCAAAGCTCTTTCCAATTTACCGCTGTCTAAAGGCTGTGAGTAAAACTCTGAATATTACAAGTCCTCCAACCACATTTCTGGTGACCAAAGGAGAAACTATAGACACTTGTTCCAGAACACAGTCTTTCGATTTTTTGACGAAACAATGGAGTTGAAGTCCAGTCAGAAATATTAATTTCCAGGGTCTAAAAATCAAACATATTCTGAGAAAATGGTGAATGCAATAACGCAGAGGCAGTAAGGTTCTCAGGTGAGGGACCTGTTGACAACAGCAGCAAACATCTACAGGTTTACTTACAGCTACTGAGGATTATAATGAAGGCAGGAAGTCTCCCTGTGGGAAAAGTATTCCTTTAGTTTAGCTTTGGGTTTAGTGAAGTTACCCCAGCACATGAAAAATGCTTTCCACAACCTGCAAACAATTCCATGCAAGAGGATCCCTATGCAATGATCTTTGTCCCAGTTGCATGAGAAAGGAAAGTCCCAGCCAGCCTCCTTTCCAGGTCTAAGGCATCAGGCTCACTCTAGAGCACTTTATTTCCTAGAGAAGCAGGACACTTTGTGCCTTTTTCCTAAACAGCGTGTTTGTCCAAAAGTTATTTCTGCTGGATTGATTACAGCACCATATAGATTAAATATCATAGAATCATAAAACCATTTGAGACCGAGTCCAACCATACCTGTCAACTACTAAACCATATCTCTGAGCATCTCATCTACCCATCTTTTAAACACCTCCAGGATTGGTGACTCAACCACTTCCCTAGATAGCCCATGCCAGTGCCTGATAACCCTTTAAGTGAAGAAATTTCTCCTGCTACCCAATCTGAACCTCCCCTGGTGCATCTTGAGGCCATTGCCTCTTGTCCTGTCACTTGTTACCTGGGAGAAGAGACAAACACCCATCTCGCTACAACCTCGTTTCAAGTAGTTGCAGACAATGATAAGGTCCCCCCCTCAGCTTCCTTTTCTTTAGGCTAAACAACCCCAGTTCCCTCAGCCACTCCTCATAAGACTTGTTCACCAGCTTCATTGCCCTTCTCTGGACACACTCCAGTATCTCAATGTCCTTGTAGTGAGGGTCCCAAAACTGGACACAGTATTCAAGGTGCAGTCTCGCCAAGGCTGAGTACAGGGAAGGATCACTTCCCTGGTCCTGCTGGCCACACTGTTTCTGATACAGACCAGGATGCTGTTGGCCTTCTTGGCCACCTGGTCACACTGCAGGCTTATATTCAGCTGGTTGTTGACCAACACCCCACAGGTCCTTTTCCACCAGACAGCTTTCCAGCCACTCCTCCCCAAGCTTGTAGCATTGCATGGGGTGAAAACTCTCAAAACAGTGATTCACATTAACAGTGTCAAAACTTACATACAAGGTACAGAGGGTATATTTGTGGAAAATTACAAAAACCCAAAAATTATGCTAAATGGACAATGGCATGAAAAAATTGCTTGGTATTTCTACAGAGGAAAAGCTCTTCAAAGGTTCTAAAATTATTATAACTATTACAGTTTGTCCTCAACCTAAGACTAAGTTTTATAACAGAAGGAGACAGAGATTATTTGTGGTTTGTCAGCTGAACTGAAAGAGAAAAATGTTCTTCAAAAAATAGTTCAGAGCAAATAAAACTTAAAGTGATTAGGACTTTCACTGCTGAAATGAAAAAAACCCCAAAAAGCTCTCTTTCTTGTGTAAAATTACAAATGAAATGAAAGGACAGATCCCCATAACAGAAGACAACCTCTTTTTAATAAATCGACCAGTTTGCAACAACTTCCACCCGACACATGGGAAATACAGTTTGAACATCTACCTCCAGCTGAAAAGAGCTGAACCCACTTTTCTAAAGCACATGTCCTAACCACCAGGCTAGAGGGTAAGCCTTGACCTTAGATTCTCAGTGTAAACAACTACTAGAAATATTATATACCACTTGTAAGATGTGCGAAAGAGACGCCTTTTTAAATGCACTTTTATTTCCAATACTCAGGTAGCCATTTGTTAGGTGTACTTGCTTATCTAATCACATACTGGGCCGCAGCAGAAAAAGATTAAGTTTGAACTTGAGTCCTCTACCTTTGTAACTGAAAAAATAGACATTTGAAGGTGCCCTCCCTCTCTTTGACTTTGTATAGAGTACTTAGTGATTAAAACAACAAAAAATTAAGAACAATCTTCTGAAGGGCTGTAATGATGGCATTCAGCTGTGCCCTCAAAGGCACCTCATCCTCTCCCTGATCTTTTGAATGTTGAACCATTTCAGGTAAGAAAAAAAATTGTTTCAATATTAGATGTTAGGTAGTGTACATCTTAAACATCACAGAACCTGCTTGGTATGTGAGCTCTAATCCCCTCAGACAGGTGTGTGTGTGTATATATGTGCGTATAATATATATGCATATATATGTACATATACAGACATATATAAGAAGCAACCTTTGATTTTCCATGCCTCAAATGAACAGGTACTTCTGAATCGTTTAGTGAAAAAGCAACAGCAAACTGATAACTAACGAAGATATAAACCTCATAGATATTTTTTTATTTAGACAATTCCAAGCAGATGTTGTTACAATAGGGAATGATTTAAATTTTCCACAACTTTTCAATTGGAAAGCTAGGGATGAGTCAGATGAAGCTGATCCAACCCTTCACTGACTGTTGTGATTGGCTTTCTAGCCCTTTGAACCTTGGAGCAGCACAACCAGGTTGTAACGCAGACCAGAATCTGGCTCTAAGCCTTTATGTTTTCAACAGCAGAAAATAAGATGAATACAGTTTTGAATAAGCATAATGAAGTTCATAGGCCTGATAGATGTTCAAAGTTAGGGCCAAGGAGTTGAATGTAGAGCTACACATTTCTGTACAGTGTCTAGATTCAGCAGAGGTCTTTACAGAAATTTAAGTGTTGACAGATAAGATGGAATGCTTTCATGTATTTAATGTCTCTCCTACTCTGTTAAACGAAGATTCTAGTGCCACAGTTTAACATGCTTGTACAGAAAACTACCTTATCAAAAATTTAAAATCAGTTTTATTTTTAAAAATGCAGGAAGAAAGAAATGTTAAATAAACATAAACTATTGGTATCTAAAGTATTTCAAAGTTATAACAGTTTCAGTGTTTTTTTTCCTGTCAATTCTCAGTATTTGTAACAGAAGTTGTTTGAAATGCAATTAGTGAGAGAAGTTTGAAAGGAAAGCTTGACAATTCTGTCCAATAAAAATATTTATTGTTATTTTACTGGTCTGAGAATGTCATGATTTTTCCTTTGGGGCTCAGAATTGCACTTTAATACCTTGATAGATCATAACTGTTAGGTTATTATAAAATGCTGGCAGATAAGGCTGTTATTTGTGAAAGCTCCATATGAATTTTACCTTTAATTTCTGTTAACATTTGACAGAGCTTCATGACATTAGAACCACAAAGTTCATTGAAATTCAGCAGTCGTTGAGTACCTTGCATACATTTCTCATTTACAGATAACACTTGTGCATCTCCTGACACAAAGATTCAAAATTAATCTCGTCAAAAGCTGTAAGAAATACACAGTTTTATTTCATAATAAAACTGAATGCATCAAAGGGCCTCTGTGTTGGTAAATTACTCCAGTTGGGCATACGGAGGATTTTTAATTGGTTTGCATCTTTCCTGTTCTGACAATGTTACATCAAACATATCAAAAAGTAAATAAATGACTGAGGTTGCCCCTAAGGTGGCATGTCAGCAGCAGTGTTCCTGAAAATTATTACCAAAATCATGAATGGTTCATACAGACAAACAGCTTCTGGAATTTTTTATTTATTTGTGTAATAAAATATGGACAAGCTTTGTGAATTATGAATCAATATTTAATGAAGTCTAGCCTTCATAACTGACATCTTTACTTCTGAACATAATCAGCTATTTGAATAAAAATATACCTATACCAATATAATAAAATAAATAAAAAGCAATAAATAATAAGTACATAATAAATATACTAATACTAATATAATAATTTTGATTTTCTCAAAATTTTGTGCATTGTTCCTGGGATGAAATATTATTCAAAACTGCTTCTATACCAGTGGTTCATGGAAGATGGAAAGGTAGCCTGGGAAGAAACCATGAGCAGTTTTGAAAACCTGCATCATATCAGTGCACTTCAGAGGTCCCTCAGAGGGAAAGCAACACAGCAGGGAGAACAACACTCCCCAACAACAAATCAGCTGTGGAAGCTAGAAGTCAAGCAGCTGAAGCCTGGAAATTTACAGACCCTCCCTTGACAATCTGCAATACAGAGTGGATAATCCAGATGTCTTTCTGAATATTCTTTCAGGCCTAGAAAGAGCATTTCCATATTCTTGCTCAAGAGCTATTGCAGAGGTTATGATTGCTCTATTTTTCTCCAGTAAATAACCCAGCGTCTAACTTACCAGATCTTTCTTTGTGAAACCCTTGAGATATTTCTCAAAGATGAGTATAAGAAATTGTCTTATAAGAATCACATTTTCTTCATCTCATACACCCTATTGACTTTAAACTACCATTGATTTCAATAGAACATGCAGACTAATGACAGGTTCATAATTTCATATAATAGCTGCCTCAGCTTTACTACTTTATTTCTAGTTAATTATCACCTTAACAGAACTGGAAGTGAGAACACTATTTTCACCTTTCTAGGTGGGATGAAGTTAATCCAACTCCATAAAATGCTTCGTATTTGAAAGTATCAGACAGCTGGTATTCAGATCACAGCAGAAGGTATTTAGTGGAAAAAACTGTCAAGATTTGATTTATTTAGCATTATTCAGATTTACAATCAAAGGCTTTTAACTGATGTGTGAATTCTAGAGGGACATTTAAATGCCTTCCTGCTATTTCAATTGTTTGTTATAAATTTTATTTCTGTGAAAAATCTACAGAAGTGCATTATCTTTTATTGTTGTGACCAGAGTCCTTTTGGTTTTGTTGAGATATACACAACTTGGGTTGTGTATTTATTTAAGTTAGAGTTATATGAGACATTCCTTCCACAGTTTACTAAGAGTTCCAATACACTACTAAGGTTTTTTTTCCATCTTCACAAATATTAACATAAGACAGCAGGTAGCTAGGTATATTCTGGTGATAAATATACAGGGTCATTCAACCAAGTACTGAATGTGGATTTTTCAAATGCTAAAGATACGGATGTCTTTCATTTCCCTAAAGTAATAATTTTATTTTTATTATAAAAATATCTTGTGCTGGGACAGAAACTAACTAGCTATTGAGATGTAGCTACAAATGAAACACTATAGCTTGACAGATAGACCAAGATTTCAATTTTTTGGATGCTGATCTGACTTGATCTTCAAACCTCCCAAAGTTGTGTAGCCAGTAGAAATAGAATGTTGTCTAAAAATAGGTATGTTTGTTAAAAAAGAAGCAAAATGGAATGAGTAACTATTCAAATGCCAGTCTTTGATAACTAACACTTAGGTATAGGGAAGGTATTTTGAATAAGCATAAATGGAACAGCTTTTTGCATAAATATGAATGAATGCTGTTAAATAAGAAGTTATCTTTTCTTCAGCTTTATCTTGAACTATTTCAGAGACAAATGTCATACTCCTTCATGTTTTCCACTGGAGTAACAGCATGCCAAAGAGAAAAAAAACAAGATACTTATGAACATGATCAACTGAAGGATCCTTCAAATGAGCATCACAGAGATTAAAAAAAAGAGAAACTCTACTCATTTTTGACAGAGTTGTATGTACAAGTTTAAATGATTCATCTCTAGATAAGCTATTTCAGGTATAAAACTAGTAAGACCTCTCTTTGAAACATAACCTAGTCAGATAGAGACAAAACCATAAAGGTCAGGATAGATTCTGGGATTCAGATACATACTGAGATGCCAAACACATTCAACTGGAGAAATATATCCTTAATATAATTCCCATGCCCATTTCCTAGACTTTTGTGAGGAAGAGTGAAGTGATTCTTCTGTTTTCTTATGCTAGCAGACAGGAAGCAAGAATAATCTTTAAAGGTCTGTAGAAATGGTATTGAAATCAGATTTAAACCACAATTAGAGAATAAAGAGACTAGGAATAGATATATGGCTGAATTAAGACCATCAAATTACCTCTACTCTTGAAACAAATACATCACAGGCAAATCATTAGTCGCAGCCAAAAAAGAACACATAAACTTTTATAACATGACCAATAAATTTTAAACCAGGCACATTCTATACAGATTAAATGCTTTTTCAATATAAATTATTTTTAAGTCTAAATAAAGGAATTAAGATTAGGTTTCTACCAGGCTCTCTTTACAAGATTTTCAGAAGATGCAAAATCACTGCAGTAGCATGGATTCCAGCAACTAGAAGTATTCTAAAGGTAAACATTCAGGGTATTTTGTCATTACACCTTCCACAAATAATGTCTTTTCAGGCATTGTGAAAAAGGATAAAAGTGATGCATATGAAATAGTAGCTGGTATCCAGTTATGGACAGTCACCAATAAAAATATTACATACACAAATGCAAAAAATAAAACTGTATGAACAGAAACAACTTCTGACAGTGATCTATAGCCTCCCTTCAAAAAGGAAATCTTAGCTGAGTGACACATTAGGAATTGTAATAAAAAATTCGAAGCTCAATACCACAGTCCCAGGCTACATCAATCTTTGTTTCCAATGACAGTTTCTGATTTTGAGTCAAACTCTCACTAGAAAATCAAGATAAGTTCTTTTGCTCACCAATGTCAGAGAATCAATATTCATGCCATGCATAATTTTCCGAACAGAAGAGAAAAAATATCTAGGATTTTTCCTAACTGTGATCAGAGTTAGTCTCATGCAGTCTTTGAAAAGCCCTGGATGTGACTCTTTCTAGATGTCAAAAATTTTGATGCAAGTTCAGTCAGCCAGGATTAAAACAACTTTGTATGTTGTCTTCCATACCATTTCCAGCTTTTATACTCCCTCTCAGCATCTATGAATATAGCACTAAACCAAAGGAGTTCATGACACTATGTTGTCTTCTACTTCCAATGGGGGCTGAAAAAACAGGTAGATATAATTTTTCTCTAATTGAAGTAATAAGATGGCATGGTTTAGCTGTTACATTTCTATTTTCTTACAATTTGATTATCACCACAATATCCGACTCTGTGAAGAATTTAAAAATAAATACTATTTCTCCCTTCTCCAGAGATCAGAAAAAAGTGAGAGAGAAAAGTGCGTGTATGAGTGTGTCTGTGCATGAGAAATTTAATGAGCGAAAGCCAATTCAATGAGCTGAGTTTTGCTGAATGCTGTGAGGGTGAGAGTCATTTTTATTTATTCCTGTGGTAAGTTTCATGAGCTTAGTTCTCCTCTCTGTGCTAGTGAGATTTCTTCTCTGGTCACACCTTTGTGATTCCAGTGGAATGTAGCTGTCAGAGCTTACAGCAAGGAGTATATTTAAAATACATCAGGCTCTGAATATCAGGGAATAAAACAATCTGCAACATATATTCACTAGAGAGCCTGAGTGGAATGCAGAACAGAGAAATTATGTTTTCAGTTGCTTGCAGTTTCTACCACTTTGAACTTTCATCATTATTTACAGTTTCTTTATAAAGAGCGGATTATAATAAACACATCTGGAGGTCAGAAACCATCATTGCAACATCTGTGCTCAGAAAACCAAATTATACATTTGTGGAGTAGTATGTCCCAAATAGCAATAGAGATTTTGAAGCCATGATCAATCAGAAATCTGCAGCAATATTAAGGGAATCGTGATAGCTATATAATACACCTATACAATAGAACATATTTTTAAGGAGTCCTAAAAGAAGAGCAAGGCTGCTGAGGTCACAGACTGAAACATGTGAGGGAGAAAGATTGTCTGATACTTTGGTTCATAAACACTCCCCTAATCTTTCCATCTCTACTTGGCAAAAGCAACAATGTTTTCCTTCCCTCAGCACTGTCTTTCTTTTTGTGCCTTAGTTCTAAACTACAGGGAAA
>NW_010295137.1:17639-22493 GCF_000700745.2 Antrostomus carolinensis
CCCAAATTCAGGGCTACAAAAGAGCAAGAGGGAGAAGAGACCATATTTACAAGGCACAACCTAATTTCCATCAAATGCCTGAAATGGGAACAAAAACTGATGTATGTTCAAGAGGCAAGAAACAAGATCCTCTTCTGAAAACCAGTGGCTTTTGCCTCTCAGTTTCTGTTGAGGTCTGAGTTCAGCAGAGAGTGCACAACTGCTAGAAAGCACACGTTCTTTACTTTAGTGAAAACTAGCTACATCTGGCTTTTAATTCCTAGAGAGTTCTGAGTTCAGTGGTAGCTGAAAGACTCTGCTATCTTAAGGCAAAAGTCTACATGTCCCAGGAGCTTGACATTCAGTTTGAAAGACCCTCCAGAATTCAACAGTGAGTGTCAAGTTTGCCATATATGAGGTCTTATATGGAAGATCCCCATGCTGTATGGAAAAGTCTCACAACCCAAGGGAATATAATAGAGGATAGTTTGACATGGATGTAATGGAGCATATATCATATGCTATATTTTACAGCATAAGTAACTAATTCGTCTGTCCAGGAGAAGATCCTAGTCAGTGGCGTGTCAAAAGACTCAACATCCCCAAAACAGGGTTGTATTCAAGGACGTGGAATACAAGGGAGAGAGTTAGAGGCATCCAGGGGACATGTTCTATTATGATACAATTGTGATTGCTAGTCTTTAAAAACAAACAAATAAAAAGCCTTAAGGATGTCACACTGGCATATTGCTTTCTATGCCACTTGTAAATACTGCCTTTGGTCAAAATGGCTACCAGATCTCTACAGTCTAGAAAACATATCCATATTAAGTAAACCAACAAAGCAGTGGTTGGAGAAGCTGGAGGAAAACATTATTTTTTCAGGTTAGTAAATTCCAGGTTCTACACTGGAATACCCAGTTCTTTCATTGTATTGGAATGCAAGGCCTTTCAGTTTTCTCAGTTTTTCTTTATGGACTTGGAAATGACCATGGAATAATATAAAAGTTGGTGCTCAGGTCTTTAGAGTAACACACCAACCAAGACTCAAAGAGTAAAATATCTGGATGCCTGGTCATCTTGTCCTCCTATAGTCTTTTCATTAATAATACTTCCATTAATTCTTTTAAGCTCTGTCCTCCCTATGAATTAACTGTACTTCAAACAATACTCTGAGAATTCATTCATGTCTTTGCTGTTGTTTTTTTACCTTCACTCCTCCCTGCTGTTTTATACTTCACTGTTTGGGTGGGGTTTTAAAATATCTTTTCATGCTGCTTTTTTTTTTTTTTTCCAAATTCTTTTTTCCCCAGCTTTTGCTTAAGATTTCCATATCTTTCTTAACTATATCTTGTCATTTCATTTCATTTCAATTCTGCAATGAATTGGTTAAAGTAGAGTGTATGGAAGACTTGCAGAGCAAATATCAGGATCAATCAGCTTTGAGAGGAACACTAAAAGTGTAGCTCTGAAAAGAAGAAACGGTCATTGGCTGGAAGATTTTTTAAGTACACAGTTTTGGATAAGGTATTTATACACGTATTGTTACCATTCAGCTTCTCTATAATCCTGGAGATCCTTAAGCTTCATCGGCTTCACTGCAATTTCCCAAAACATTTAGAATTTAAAATTCAGGAATAAACAGAACATTCAACAAGCTTGATCCAGAAACTAAGCTGCTTAATATCAAATACAGAAGCAGACATCTAAGAAGAGAGGGACCAGAACCCAAGACTCTGCTCCTCTTCGCAAGTGACCTGATCACAGAACTACAGATTTATGTTTCTTGCTCGCCAGCTTTCTGCATAATGGTACAGCTGCACCAGGAGAAGAATGCATGCCACTACTGCCTAGCATAGACTAGGTAGGCACGTTCCCAAGAGGCAGAAATACCTACTTAAATCTGCTCCACCAGAAAAAAGGGATTGAAGTACTGGAAAGTCTGTGAAGATGCTAAGAATTGAGTACAAGCCTGCATCCTAGGTGTCAGACTGTTGTTGAGAAAAGTTCTTCCCGTTTTATGTGTGTTTTAGAAGATAGAAACGCTTGAAACTTGTAAGTGGAGAAGGGATGGTAGTATAGGCACCTACACGAGGAGGAAAAAATGACCGTGTGAGATCCTGATTGAGCAGTTTTTACTTTCCTATAAGCCAGCCCATGATGGCAATTTCAAATCCCGTCTTGAGGTTTTTAACTCCCCCATGTATGAATGCTGGGAGCCTTGCCATGCAGCTTCAACTTCTGAATTCACACTGTACATCTAAAAACTGATAATCATACAGCACAACTTGTGCCTCTCAGGAAATTTAGCCTTTTACAGGGCATGCCTTAGCACTCACTGTAAATTGAACAGTATTACTCATTGCCTAAATATCAGTAAGTCTAAATATGAGTATACTTATATACAAACAAACTAAAAGACAGTGTCACAGCTTACAGGTACTTCAAATATACTTGCATAAGATTATGATTTGAATTCCAATTAATGGAATCAACCCAAAGGACTGACTCTAGACCTCCATATCACTGAAGAACAACAAGCATCAAAATTCATCTGTCACTCTGCAAACTAGCCCTACAGTTCTCCCTAACTACTGATTTAGCCAAATGTATACTAGGTTACAGCCTTTCTGGAACTAGCTAGGATTTGAAATTTTGGTCAGCATTTTCCACTTTTTTCTATCTCTGCTTCCTATATTCCAAATGTTTTATGAATTTCCATTGGGTTAACAATGTTATTATTTTTGGTGAATGTAATCTGTTTAGTAAATATCACCAAATGTCATCATGTGTTTGTTAAATAATATTAATTGTATGCCCCAGATAAATAAAGAGGTCAGACTATTTACATGAGTCTTAATATACATGTAGTACAGAGGAGCCTTCCTGTGCTACAACCATGGGGAAAACAGATAGAAGAGTAACAGAGAGTTCTGTTCATGATCTAAACCATAAAAATTCTCCAGGTTACGAACATAACTATAAATTACTTATGACACATTATAGGTAAGTTTTGCTCAGCAGTCCCTATTTGGAAAACACAGGATATTAGAAGACTTTTGAAAATCAGTACTTTTATCACATTCCTTGGTAAGAGTCAGGTAACAGCTGTAGTGAAGAATTATACTTTTGTTAATCTGCTTATTATTGATTAAGCCAAGTCCTCTGTAGGTACTTGGACAGGAAAATATAGAAAGATATTCAGGTGCCATTGGATGTAATTTTGAAGTTTACACACTTTTTTAACCTGGCAAGCAAAAATATTTCACCCAGGATATTATGCATGCACAGGGTTGCCAAAAATATGTTTAAATGTTACAGATCTACAGTGCCATCTGGCCAAGCAGCTTTTCAGATATAGTCTAGAGATATGAGACACACACTGTTGGATATCTCACAGGGTACATAAGGGATGTCTATTTCCAAGGTATCAAATATCTTATCTAAAACATTGCACAACACTGTCAAAAGTAGCCACTGTTATTTTTTCCATGAGAATAAAGGAAGCAAAGCAGGAAGGAGAAACTTCAAAAGCTCCCAAGAGTATCATGTATTAATATATGTACTATGGATATATACAGGCCCACAAATATTTGCATCTTTATATGAAACGCTCCTTGCAAAGGTGACATGGTTTGTCACTATTCCCACTAATGTTAGTGGGACTAATATTAGAACTAACTGTAAAATGCAAAAGAGGAGAAATAAATACCAGCTATCCCTTAAAGGAAAATATAAGAAAAGAAAGAAAGAAAGAAAGAAAGAAAGAAAGAAAGAAAGAAAGAAAGAAAGAAAGAAAGAAAGAAAAAGAAAGAAAGAAAGAAAGAAAGAAAGAAAGAAAGAAAGAAAGAAAGAAAGAAAGAAAGAAAGAAAGAAAGAAAGAAAGAAAAAACAAAACAGAAATCTGTCTGCTCAATCTATTTCTCATGCATCTTCTTGATGCTCAAGACAGTAATTACTCTACCTGTTTTACAACAGGTACTAGGTACCATTTTACTAGCTTTATAGCTTTGCATTTGAAGTCATTCAGTAGTGTGGCCCCCCTCTAATTTTCTTCTTTTGCCTCTGCAAAAATATTTTTTCCAATAAAGAGGAGATAATATGTATTTCAAACTGAGAAATTTCAGGTATTATGCAAGGGAAAACTAGCAACTCGCTGATAAAAGCAAACGTTGCATAACAGCAGAAATTAAGAATACAATTCCTAGAAACTCATGAAGATTTAATACAATCATTTAATTATAGAACAGAGGAAGAAAAAAAAGAAACAACACCACAAAACAACCATAGTCAGCAATACACTCGACAAACGTAGCTTATTTTCCTACTTCCATAGATTGTCAGTAGACCATGCTTTCACAAATACATCCGTATTTTGTGAATTAATGTTTTGTTTTCATTATTTTATAAATATTTTTTTTTATTAAAAGACTTAGTTTTTCTTAAAAATTGTTAATACTCAGCATTAAAGATTCTGAATGACTAAGAGCTTAGTAGTGTCACACCACTTCATAGATAGTAATAGTCTAATTTTTATGATTTTGCACCTTTTTCAAAGATCCATGACTTCAAGTCTTTGGAAGAGACAAACCTGAGGGAAATTTAAATGGTAAACAGGAACAGGAATTTTTTAATCATTATAAACATTGTCATGGAGGGAAAAAAACCCAAATTTTGTCTGTGTCATTGTACAAAAATGAGACACTACTCTAAAACTGACTGGCTAAGGATAGAATCAGTCATCTTAGAATAAACTGATGAAAAGCAGCTGCATAGGGTATAATTTTCACCAATGCAAAGAGGTCCCTTCCCAGACCACAGTCCCCTGAAAGATTTATTTTGGGGGGAGAAACATTAAGAATGTTGTATTCCTGC